>NW_018479966.1:208589-213703 GCF_002113885.1 Mizuhopecten yessoensis | reverse complement strand
CCAACCTTTGAGTTGGAAGAGTTCAAATGTGTCTTCAGGGGTGAAAGAGTTAAGAGTGCCCTCTTTGTAAAAGTAATGACCTTTTGTGGTGTTACCTTTAGTTAAAACAAAATTCCATTTTCAGGTTTCTGACAACTGTTAGAAAGCTGTATTCAATGAACTTTGAAGATACCTAATCCAATATTGATCACCTGACCTTTTCTTTTGTAGATATTGTGATTCTACTATTCATTGCTTTGGTTGGAGGAATATTCAGCATTGCCGCTTGTCGCCAACAAATTTTCCACCGAAGAAACAGAAAAGGACAACTGAGATCACTAAAAGTAGTGCCTAACAATTTCCTTAGACTTTCTACAACAGCAAATGGGGGGCACGTTCCTTTACTGGTAAATTCTGACACCGAGGATGAATTTTGAATGGGTTCTACATCTGTGGGCTGGTGTTAGAAATCCCGTACCAACTTAAATGATTGAAGACTGTCTGGTATTAATACAAATTGCTGCAGAAAATAGATGTATTAGCAGATAACAGTATTTTTTACCAGAATACAGTAAACTTCACCAGAATTCAGTAAACTTCATCAGGTATCATGAAATTAACCAGGTACCAGTGCATTTTTATCAGGTATCGGTAAACTTTTCAAGGTATCAGTAAACTTCACCAGGTATCAGTTAACTTCATCAAGTATTCAATAAATTTTACAAGGTATCAGTAAACTTCTTCAGCTATCAGTAAACTTCATCAAGTATTCAGCAAACTTTACCAGGTATCAGTTAACTTCATTAAGTATTCAGTAAACTTCATCAGGTATCAGTAAACTTCATCAAGTATTCAGTAAACTTCACCAGGTATCAGTGAACTTCATCAGGTATCAGTGAACTTCATCAAGAATTCAGTAAACTTCACTAGGTATCAGTGAATTTCATCAGGTATCAGTAAACTTCATCAAGTATTCAGTAAACTTCACTAGGTATCAGTGAACTTCATCAGGTATCAGTGAACTTCATCAAGAATTCAGTAAACTTCACTAGGTATCAGTGAATTTCATCAGGTATCAGTGAACTTCATCAAGAATCCAGTAAACTTCACTAGGTATCAGCAAACTTTACCAGGTATCAGTTAACTTCATCAAGTATTCAATAAAGTTTACCAGATATCAGTAAACTTCATCAAGTATTCAGTAAACTTCACCAGGTATCAGTAAACTTCACCATGTATCAGTTAACTTCACTAGGTATCAGTGAATTTCATCAGGTATCAGTAAACTTCATCAAGAATTCAGTAAACTTCATCAAGAATTCAGTAAACTTCATCAGGTATCAGTAAACTTCATCAAGTATTCAGTAAACTTCACCATGTATCAGTTAACTTCACTACGTATCAGTGAATTTCATCAGGTATCAGTAAACTTCATAAAGAATTCAGTAAACTTCATTAGGTATCACTGAATCTCATCAGGTATCAGTAAACTTCGTCAAGTATTCAGTAAACTTCACCAGGTATCAGTAAACTTCATCAAGAATTCAGTAAACTTCATTAGGTATCAGTGAATTTCATCAGGTATCAGTAAACTTCATCAAGTATTCAGTAAACTTCACCAGGTATCAGTAGACTTCATCAAGTATTCAGTAAACTTCACCAGGTATCAGTAGACTTCATCAAGTATTCAGTAAACTTCACCAGGTATCAGTAGACTTCATCAAGTATTCAGTAAACTTCACCAGGTATCAGTTAACTTCATCAAGTATTCAATAAAGTTTACCAGGTATCAGTGAACTTCATCAGGTATCAGTGAACTTCATCAAGAATTCAGTAAACTTCACTAGATATCAGCAAACTTTACCAGGTATCAGTTAACTTCATCAAGAATTCAGTAAACTTCACTAGGTATCAGTGAATTTCACCAGATATCAGTTTACTTCACCAGGTATCAGTAAACTTCACCAGATATCAGTAAACTTTACCAGACATCAGGAAATATCTCCGGATATCAGTAAACTACACAAGGTACAGTTGTGGGACCGCACAACGCACCAAAAATAGCGTGCGCACACCGTGCATACATCGTTCACACATGGTGCGAACAACAGTGCGATTTAGCAATCGTTCGCCCCGTTGTGCGCTTCTCTCCGCACAACTGTGCGATTTGGTATCATTTGTAGATCAAAATTACGGAATGACAAAAATACAGAAGGCTTGTATGCGATAATGTACACTGTGTATATATCTGTAATTTCTCATCACAATAATCAAGATTATACAATTTCACAATGCGTGTTACACAGTATTACAGCGACCGTTAGGCTGTCAAGAATGGGTTTGGCTCCAAGGTAACAGAACAGTTGAATAACAATTTTATGAGTGTCCGGAGTTTTACCTGACCAGTGCCTGACACACAGAGCTGATATGCGATACCGTTTGACCGTAATGAATAGTATTTGTTATTTGCATTCGTTTGCCTATAGCTCCCCTTCACCTGGATTTTCACACCCCCGGCCTTACCCGACGAGTTACGTAAATGCCCCAGGCGGGGAGAAAACTACAGTCCAGGTACATGTACAAAGTGGTCACGTTTACCTGTATACAGGATTGTGTTGTAATTTAACATGTGTCGATTAAGTTTGTTTAGAAACACAGAAAACACAATTCCTAAATATAAGAATATATAGACAGAAAGATAAGTTTTTAGATGTTGCTAGAATATAGAAACATACGTAAACATCAAGTTTATATGTTTAAACACGAAACCGTATAAATTGTTAAGGCATTCCTCAATTTACACCAACCACGATTGTTATCGCACAACGTCCGTCCATTGTGCGCACATATGTGCGCAAGCAATGATCGTTCAGCTTTTTATCGTTCGCCCATTATGCACACACCGTTCACACACCGTGCACACATCGTGCGCACACCGCACATCGTGTAACGTTGTGCGATCCCACAACTGTATCAGTAAACTTCACTAGATATCAGTAAACTTCATCAGGTATCAGTAAACATCACTAGGTATCAGTAAACTTAACCAGATATCAGTAAACTTCACCAGATATCAGTAAAAGATATCGGTTAACTTCTCCTGGTGATATTGATTTGTTTACCACGTATCAGTGAATTATTACCAGATACCAGTAAGCTTCACCAGATATCAGTTAACTTTACCAGATACCAGTAAGCTTCACCAGATATCAGTTGATTTAATCAGGTATCAGTAAAATGTTAACCAGGTATCAGTAAAGGCTACCAGGTATCAGTAAAGGCTACCAGGTATCAGTAAGCTTCACCAGATATCAGTTAACTTTAGCAGGTATCAGTAAACTTCACCAGATATCAGTTGATTTAATCAGGTATCAGTAAAATGTTAACCAGGTATCAGTAAAGGTTACCAGATACTTTACTAGGTATGAGTGAACTTAGCCAGGTATCAGTAAACTTCACCAGATATCAGTAAGTTTCACCTTAATCAGGTATCACTAAAGGTTACCAGGTATCAGTAAAGGCTACCAGGTATCAGTAAAGGTTACCAGGTATCAGTGAATATTTACCAGGTAACAGTAAACTTCACCAGATATCAGTAAGCTTCACCAGATATCAGTAAACTGCACCATATATCAGTAAGCTTCACCAGATATTAGTAAAATTCACCAGATATCAGTTAACTTTACCAGATATCAGTGAAGTTTCTCAGGTATCAGTTAACTTCACCAGATATCAATAAGTTTCACCTTAATCTGGTATCAGTAAAGGTTACAAGGTATTGGTGAATATTTACCAGGTATCAGTTTACTTTACTAGGAATGAGTGAACTTAGCCAGATATCAGTAAACTTCACCAGATATCAGTAAGCTTTACCAGATATCAGTAAACTTTAGCAGGTATCAGTAAGCTTCACCAGATATCAGTTGATTTAATCAGGTATCAGTAAAATGTTAACCAGGTATCAGTAAAGGTTACCAGATACTTTACTAGGTATGAGTGAACTTAGCCAGGTATCAGTAAACTTCACCAGATATCAGTAAGTTTCACCTTAATCAGGTATCAGTAAAGGTTACCAGGTATCAGTAAAGGCTACCAGGTATCAGTAAATGTTACCAGGTATCAGTGAATATTTACCAGGTAACAGTAAACTTCACCAGATATCAGTAAGCTTCACCAGATATCAGTAAACTGCACCAGATATCAGTAAGCTTCACCAGATATTAGTAAAATTCACCAGATATCAGTTAACTTTACCAGATATCAGTGAAGTTTCTCAGGCATCAGTTAACTTCACCAGATATCAATAAGTTTCACCTTATTCTGGTATCAGTAAAGGTTACAAGGTATTGGTGAATATTTACCAGGTATCAGTTTACTTTACTAGGTATGAGTGAACTTAGCCAGATATCAGTAAACTTCACCAGATATCAGTAAGCTTTACCAGATATCAGTAAACTTTACCAGATATCATTAAGCTTTACCAGATATCAGTAAGCTTCACCAGATATCAGTAAGCTTCACCAGATATCAGTTAACTTCACCAGATATCAGTTAGCTTCACCAGATATCAGTTAACTTTACCAGATATCAGTGAAGTTTACCAGGTATCAGTTAACTTCACCAGATATCAGTAAGTTTCACCTTAATCCGGTGTCAGTAAAGGTTACCAGGTATTGATGAATATTTACCAGGTATCAGTTTACTTTACTAGGTATGAGTGAACTTAGCCAGATATCAGTAAACTTCGCCACATATGAGTGAATTTTACAAGACATCAGTAAACTTTACCAGGTACCTATAAACTATACAGGGTTTTAGGTGAACTTAATTAGGTATAACTGAACTTTACCAGGTATCAGTAAATTAACCATATATTATTAAATGTTTCCAGGTACCATACAAACATATTCAGGTATTAGTAAACATTCCAGCAGTTTAAAATAGACCAGGGTCTGTACTCATGCTCAAGCATGGACTTTGTGCTCAGCTGACATGATTTAAGTGAGTTACAAGATCTGAGCACAGAACCCATGCTGGCGCATGAGAACGGTTTCACAAATACGGGCTCAGGCCCCAGAATCAGGGGATTAGGGGATTAGGGGGGTTGGGTGGGTGGGTGGGGGGGTTAGACCTAG
>NW_018479966.1:185891-206808 GCF_002113885.1 Mizuhopecten yessoensis | reverse complement strand
GGGGTAGACCTAGACTGTAACAGAGGAGTGGGGATTAGGGGGGGGGTTAGATATTTGTTCACTTTGTCATCACTTAAAACAGAAGTTGTAACATTCCGTAAATTAATTATTTATACATACTTCATATATTTATCTTTTTAATTTGACTAATTCATGTGTTAAAGATTTTGTGATTCAGTCACTATATTAGAACAATATTTGATATCTTTCTATGAGAATCAGTTAAGCTGATGAACTTTATTTGTGTGATCTCTCTATTTTGGTTTTACAATGTTCCCTGAATTTAAATGTGATCAAGACTGAGGAAGAGAGAGGAATAGACTTTGTTTTCCTGTGTTACCTCATACCTGCCTATTTTCCTGTGTTACCTCAGAGCTATTGTGTGGTAAATAGGGGCTTTCTTTATAACTGTATTAACAAAGTTTAACTCACCAAACTTTTGGTAAATTATTGTTGTGTAGCCAAACATCCGTGGAGATTATAATTTAGAATCCGTAGTTGTTCCAGAATACCCATAAACGTGGTCTGGTGTTTTAACTACAAAATCTTCATTCTGCAAGATTGAACAAATACAGAGTAGTAAGATTTCATGCTCAGAATTTTATAAAAAGGACAGTAAAGTGTGGCAAGGGGATCACACTGACCACCTTAACTACACAAACTAATTATGATTTGAGGGAGATGTAGTGTAACAATCGCATCTTGTTTCATTTGTGTGGTGTTTTGATATAATACACATTATGTTTAAGTGGGGTATCATTGATTTTTGGTGCAGTAAAATTTATAGAAAATAATGCAGTTTGTTAAAATTCATTTTTATGTAATTATTATGTATCAGTTTTTTATTGTTGATCTCTGAATTGTGCTCTAATTTGAAGGAAAAGGAAATGGTCATTTTCAAAAAGAAATTTTGGATTGCAATAAATATGTATATGTGCATAATGTTGTACATATTAAATACTGTAACTGCACAGTACTTGACAGGGAAATGATGAATCATGTCCGGTTAGTCTAGATTCTTTTGGGGAAGAAATATGGATCAGGGTAACCTAGATATTTCTGTGGGAGCAAATGGGTCAGGTTAACCTATATATCTCTATTGGAGAAAATGGGTCAGGTTAACCTAGATATCTCTGTGGGAGAAAATGGGTCAGGTTAACCTAGATATCTCTGTGGGAGCAAATTGGTCAGGTTAACCTAGATATCTCTGTGGGAGAAAATGGGTCAGGTTAACCTAGATATCTTTGTGGGAGCAAATGGGTCAGGTTAACCTAAATATCTCTGTGGGAGAAAATGGGTCAGGTTAACCTAGCTATATCTAGGCAGGAAATTGGTCAGGTTTATTAGCTCACCTGGCACGAAGTGCCAAGTGAGCTTATGCCGTGGCGCGGCGTCCGTTGTCCGTCTGTCCGGCGTCAATATTTTACTTTAAACGACTTCTTCTTAATAACCGAAAGGCCTTGGGTGATGATATTTGGCCAGAAGCAAACTGGGATGAAGGGCTACAAAGTTTGTTAAAATTAATGACCTTCACCCATTTTCAAGGTCACTGGGGTCAAATATGTTAAAAACTTTAAACATCATGATAACCAAACTTCCCAGGGAGATGATATTTGGCCAGTAGCATGCTTGGATGAGGCTACCAAGTGTGTTCAAATGAATGACCTTCAATTTTATTCAAGGTCACAAGGGTCAATTGTCTTAAAAAAACTTTAAACAACTTCTTCTGAATAACCAAAAGGCCAAGGGTGATGATATTTGGCCAGTAGCATGCTGGGATAAAGGGCTATCAAGTTTGTTCAAATGAATGACCTTCACCTATATTCAAGGTCACAGGGGTAAAATATGTGAAAAACATTAAACAACTTCTTCTGAATAACGAAAATGCCCAGGGTGATGATATTTAGTCAGTAGCATACTAGGATCAAGGGCTACCAAGTTTGTTTAAATGGATGACCTTGAATCATATTCAAGGTCACAAGGAGCAAATATGGTCAAAATATTTAAACAACTTCTGAATAACCAAAAGGCTCAGGATGTTGATATTTAGTCAGTAGCATGCTGGGATCAAGGACTACTATGTTGGTTAAAGTGAATGACTTTGACATATATTCAAGGTCACAGGGGTCAAATTTGTTTAAAATCTTTAAACGACCTCTTCTGAATAACCATGGGTCCCAGGATGTTGATACTTTGCAAGTTGCATCCTGTGATGAAAGGCTATAAAATTTGTTCAACATAATGACTTAATTTGCCTGTTGCTTTATTTTAGATCACTTTTAAGCTTACAAGGCTACATTCGCGTTACCGGTTGAAACGGTACGTGTGGCGCAGAAATTTTCCACGATAGACGAACACACTTGGACCGTTCTATAAGCAGAGCTAAAAATACAGTTTCGGAGAATAAAAAACAATGTATCAAGAATATTATGCCCTTCTCTCACGCGTCCACTAAATTACATAACGTATCTTAAAAACTACATGTGGCTTGACATTGTTTTAGAAAGAAATAACGCAAACTAGCAATATTCAGCAGTTTAGTTTCGGCCAGGTACGTCTGGACCCCTCAATCTACACGTACCAAATTTTCCTGAGGTCAGCCTCGGTCCAAATCTGTACCTGTCGTTTTCTTTACAGGTTCAACCGGTTCAACCGTTTCAACCGGTAACGCGAATGTAGCCCAAGTGTGAGTTTTATACCAGGTGTGCGATGCAGGCCCATTGGGCCTCTTGTCTTAATATCTCGGGGGAGGAGATGGGTCAGGTTTACAATTTGTTTAGTCTTTAAATGTTTGGATCTGAAGATCATTGCAATACATACATGCAAGTAAGAAATTTAAGGAGAAAACTATGCAAATGAGCTGAGTAGATTGAGTGAAATGTGAACACATGTTTGTGTTAGAGCGTGTATGAGGGAAGTGTGTGTACCTTGTGTGTGAGGGATTAATATTTTATCTAAATAAATGAACGATTGGCATTAAATGTTGATGTTTTGACGTGGTTTATTGTTGTAATATTATCTTTTGGTTCCATTGTGTGGATGGTATCTTTAACTATTAATCTTGTTTAGGTATATATCTGCCCAAATAAAGACACTGTATTGATGCACTGTAATGTATATACTGTCAATTGTCATATTTTTGGTCAATTTAATCAGAATTATGTAATACAATTCCATCAATGATTAGTCATGTTAGGGTTTTAACACATATAAAATTCCAGAATGTAGTGACTATACAGAGAATGTAGTGACAAGCTGCTTACAAAATACTTACATATATAATATATTAACATTCCATTCAATGTTCCATGTATTTTTTATTTTATTTTTTGCCTTTCTTTTCTTAGAGCAGTCATCTCTTAATACTTTACGCTTGTAGTAGCAGACTTGGATACTATATAAACTTCACACCTGTAAGGCAGACTTGGATACTATATAAACTTTACGCCTGTAGTAGCAGACTTGGATACTATATAAACTTTACCCCTGCAGTAGCAGACTTGGATACTATATAAACTTTACGTCTGCAGTAGCAGACTTGGATACTATATAAACTTTACCCCTGTAGTAGCAGACTTGGATACTATATAAACTTTACGCCTGCAGTAGCAGACTTGGATACTATATAAACTTTACGCCTGTAGTAGCAGGCTTGGATACTATATATAAACTTTACGCCTGTAGTAGCAGACTTGGATACTATATAAACTATCTATTATTTATGATAGTATACTATATGTAGTGTATCAATATGTTTTTATTGATGTGTAATGCTCATTACATCTGTTCTAGCTTTTAATAACTTTACAGATATTCCAGACTTAGTGTTAATACTCATTACTGTTGCTCAACTGTTGGATTTATGATACTGTGTGTAATGGTGCTGGGAGACTCCAACCATTTAATGTATGTTTAAAACATTGTGTTGAGTAAGTGGATGATGCTTGGTGGTATTTGTCTTGATGTGTCTTATAGTCGGTTTCCTCCTGGGTTAAGTCCCTTTGTCCGTCACCCTATGAACTGCTCTTTTTTTACTTGTTTAAACGTTTCAGTTCATGAGAGTATGTTAACAGATTGACTACAATTACTAAAATATAACCAAATTGAAGTCCCCCTTATAAGGGGAGGTAATCCCTGAAGCTGGTGCTGTTTCCCTCAATATTGAGGATATGTACTGTACACCCTGCTTCATTTGATGGCAGGAAAACTATCTGTGATATAAAACGTGTGTGTTTACACGGTTCATAGTTCAAGCCATGCCGACAACAGTTTGTTGTCGCTGTGTACTGTTACATAGGGTAATACACAACAAATTCCTTCTATATAATATTTTCTCGTGCGACTATGCCTGAGGAAAAGCATTACAGGAGTTATTTCCCTTGAATCCTGGTAACAAGCCACATCCCTAATCTGTCAATCACAAATTTATATTCTGAATATTAACCTTTTAGATATTGGAATTAAATATGAATACTTTTTATTTTAAATGCTTTAAATGAAATGCAGCATTATTTTTAAAGAATCATTGCTGGCTCTAACCATTATTTGTTGTCATTTTCATCAGAACATTATCCTTATTATCTTTTTTTTAAATTGAATTTTTAGCTGCGGGTACAATTTATGTTTGCATTTACCTTTCTCTGCATTTCCCTAACAATGAATCGGAAGTGTGTATAATCGGTCATGTGTGTCCGGGCTCTGTCTAAGGTTTCACCTTATGTTTGAATACACAATGTAATTGACTTGTTTTAGCTGGCTAATTAGTGTCACCATAGGGGAAGCACAGACACTGTGTGCTCTCTCACTGTCTCCATCACTGGTTTGGAAACTGTTATCTTAATAACTGTTGATAACTGGTATCTGTTGTTGACATCACAGGTATTTGTCTTCCTATGTACTGTCTAAACCAACAGGGTTTTAGAGAAACAGAATTAGTATTTCATTCTATAGTGTGTAAAGACAGAATGCCTGCGAGACGATGTCATAGCACGCTCCTTCACGTTGGCAGTTTTTGCTTTATGTCAAATAAATTCTTCTCAAGAACAAAAGAGCCTTGAGTCACGATATTTTGCATCAACAGTGTAAGAACATGGCCTGGTCCCTGCATATTCACATTCATAAGTCACAGGTTTCTTTAGTGGAAAAAATATCCACCCTACTTTTCTTAGGAATGTAGAAGCTTAGCTTTGCAATTTTGTCAGAGCTTTGAGATGCAGGAATATCAAATGTCCTCAAATATGTGACCTAGTGCCACATTCTTGATCACTGGGGTCAAATGTGTTAAAAGTCTTTAAAGTCAGTTTCCTAACTACAAAGGCCGTGTATAGTAGTACTGTTTAGCCTGTAGCTTACAGAGGGAAATAAATGTCAGGCTTACTCAAATTCAAGGTGACAATATTTGGATGTCAAAAAATCAATAAACAAGGTCTTCCATGATAAGGCCCCGAGTTGTGATATTTGCAGCTAGCTTGTTGTTCAATAGATAGCCATTGACCCCTATTCAAGGTCACAGGTGTTGTGTCAAAATATCAAACATCTTCTCAAGGACCACCTTGGCTTCAGTCAAGATATTTACAGTATGACCTACTGGGATGAATGGATATAAAGTTCGTTCAAATGAATTGCCTTGGCCCTCATTTAAGGTCATAGAGGTAAAATGTATTGAAATCCTAAAATGAATCCTTATGAACCATGAAGTGATATTGGGAATGTAGTTTTCTAGGATAAAAGGCGTTCCAAATATAAATATGTTTTACATGTATTGTGTTATTTGTGGAAACATTTATGTTCGTGTCGGATAGAAATGTGTGAGCAATACAGGTCCCATGGGCCTATCATAGCTTTACGTACAGGTCCCATGGGCCTATCATAGCTCTACGTACAGGTCCCATGGGCCTATTATAGCTCTACAATATCGCTGCCTAACTTATCTAATGTGATGTTAATTCTAGCGTTATCATGTAATTGATTTCACAATAAACAGAATTTACAACGTTTACCTGATTTGTTATGTACTTATTGGTGTATTAGTGTAGGGGTCAGTATCAGTGTAGGTCAGTTTTTTGCCGTCTATATATAGAGCTGACCTGTCCAGGATTTGTCCTAAAACAAAGCAGTCCCAGGTCTGTTTGTAACATGAATATCTATCAACCAGATATATGTATGAAGTTCTAGAAAAATGAAGGTTGGGCAGTGAATTCCACAAACCTAGAAATGACACAGCACACAAGTATGACATATGCACATTTATTCTTTGCTGAACAACATTCCACCAGGTTACATGTGCTACAATAGTAAAAGTGGTCAAATCCACACTGTTCACAAAACTTCACAATCTCAACAACAAACACATTCTCAATTTTCTATTTCATAGGGTGTTTAATACGAAACTCCAGGAAAATTGCTTCATAATTGTTTTTGTATACTATACATGTATATAAGGACAAACTGGTAGTGTGTTGTGACCTTGTTTTGTTACATATTTGTGACTTAATTATGGGTGACCTTTATCACCTGGTGCTATGTGTTTACAGTTGGATAGAGACAGGATCAAGTACAGGATGTTATTATATCAGAACCGTGCAAAACCAACCATTACAATGAGCAAGATTTCTTAACTATTAAAACCAGAGAAAGGAATCTTTAATACCAGAAAATATCGGCAATGTCTGGTCTAAGGAAATAAGAACAGTAATGGTGACCTTGGCATTGACCTTGAAACTCTGAAAAAACATGAGATATTCTAGACTTTTGAATGAAGTTTGTTAAAGAATGAAGTTGCTAGTGCAATGCCACGTAATTGTTAGACACATTTCTACAAATACGGTAATAATTGTGGCCTTGACCTTTGAACCTTGAAATACAAACTCATTTAAGGTGTTCTCGCACATGAACTTTGATTAAGTAAAGGATGGGGCCGACATTTGTAACATCGTATGTGCCCCTTTCTCTCCAAAAACGGTAGAGGCATAACAACTTTTTTGAATTGAATGTCAATTGGATGCCAAGGTCCTCCTACTGAGCAAGCTACACTACATTTACACTCTACTGATGATAGCTCTATGGAGGATACATTGTAGAAGTTCAGTAATAGTCCAGTTTGTGTGTGTTCTGGCCTTTGTACTCGTCAGGTGTTGTTGACCGCTGATCACAGCCATCACTTAGACTTTAGCAGATACTGGTTAATTGTTCACTGAGAGACATTTTCTGTTACTTATTAGTCATTTTACTGCATGAATTATATCGTTCACACAATCGGTATGTTGGAGAACAAGTTTTCAATTTCCACATTCAGTACTAGGATGTATTGAGTGTGATCATCATGACTGATCAGTGATGGCCAGAACAAATGACCAAAGTTTAATTCTAGTAGACACCACAACATAGATATCCACAGTTCAAAGCTTTGGGATCCCATCACAAGATGTAGCTAACCCTTGTCATTAAAACATGTCACTGTGAATAAAAAATATTCTTGTGCTAATCCTCATACCTGGTTTTGAACAAACATAAAAAACTGGCCAGCCTCACCACACAACCAGCTGTCTCAAGTATTTATATACGTGTACTAACAAATAACACACCAACTGGCTTAAAAAACGTAGTGTTATTGTAATACTACAAAAAATCACTTCCATAACACAAGATATCGTGTAAATTTAGATAATTTCACAACCTTAAAAAATGTATTGGATAACCATTGATATGGTAGGTAGATTCGACAATGTCAGCATCCTTTGGTTTTACAAAGCTCACAATCCAACACATAACACATATCACTTCATTTCTCAGCTTCACTTGTATAACGATAACCTTATTAAAATGATTAAATTTGTTGCCAAGCATTTCCCTTTAAATAATTTCTTTCTCCATAGCCCTAGGTGACCCAATACGGCCAGCCATCTGGGTCCCTGACTGTGGACTGCTGTACCCTGTAAGTTCTGGTCAGATATCTTAGTGTCATCTATAATTGGACTTTAGACATTTTTAAAGCCTGGATAGTAACATTATGGAGACATGATCTGATGACCTTTGGATAGTAACATTATGGAGACATGATCTGATGACCTTTGACCTAGATTTGAGACAGTATTAAAGGTAAAAACATTATTTAATTGTAAGGCTCGACGGTATAGATCTTACTGTACAGAGGATTAATACGAAATCATGACGTCTGGACAGAATTTCTTTAGAGGCACTTTTCAAGTAAGTTTTGATGGACGGTGGAAAAATGACATGCATAGTCCATTCAAGTTTGTTGAAAGAAAAATCAAATTAATCAAATTAATTAATTACCTTAAGTACAAATATTGTTAAAAGGATCCTTTTTTTCTTTATGCAATAAAGGAACCTTTACTAATCTAATCTTGTCAGCTTTGTTTTCTTGAAAGATGCTAAAAAATCACAAGCTACCATGCTTCAGAAGATGTGCCAGTATGCTAAAAACTTGGCCAGTAGGGGTAATGTCCTTGAGTGGTCAAGATAACGGTCAACATCAATCTGGGCAGGCAATAACATTTCTACACTGAATAACAAACACTTTCAAAACTTTAACAATATATCAAAACCGTAACATTCATGTTAAGATAACATTGTAAAATATGCATGAAAACAAATTAATTTGATTCCCCAAAATATCTCTTCATTAATTAGCACAGCCCATGCATTATTTTTCCACTCTCTCAGTAAATATAAACTTTAGGAAAAAAATGCATATGTATAGAAAAATGAAAAATAGCTCTTAAACTTTAAAGCTCCTTAACAAAATACGTTGTGTATTACATACTAGCAAGTCTAACGCCACAAGGGAAAAAGGCCTGAAACAGCGACAAAAACTCTCAGACAAGTTGTAGGATCAATTTAATAACTAGCCCTTCTTCAAAAACTAAAACAAGGT
Organism: Mizuhopecten yessoensis; assembly: GCF_002113885.1. Classification (NCBI taxonomy): domain Eukaryota; kingdom Metazoa; phylum Mollusca; class Bivalvia; order Pectinida; family Pectinidae; genus Mizuhopecten; species Mizuhopecten yessoensis. The sequence continues at coordinate 197,912 of NW_018479966.1, read as the reverse complement.
ACTTAGAGTAATTTCACACCTAATATCCTTATAATGGACTGTAAGTCCAGACATGTACAGACATATCTCTATACCAGATTAAGGTAAAGGGTAACAAAGCCTCAGTTTGTATCATGAAGAGGAGTTAAACTCTTTTATAAACTTAGGGTATTCTCCACTCTATATAGAAGATGAAGCAACCTAAAGGAGATTTTATAGCTTAGAGTTACTCCCCCTGTCAAGTTTTTCATATGCTTTGTGGCCCATAAATTGGTCACTCATTTTTACGCTGTGCTTGTGTAATTCTTGTATGGCAATATTGATAACATGTTGGGTTTGTAAGTTCCCATTCAAATTCTGCTGTTTTCTTGTTTTCTTCTTTTATTCCAAATTCAAACATTTAAATTTTCAACAACTACAATTAATTCTGTCAAATGCATGGCAACATGTGATTTTCACAAAATATTTCTTAGTGATATTCATTTGGTAAAGTAGCTTAACATGTTGGTACCCTTGGCCTTACGTGCTGACATATTGAGATACATCTTCTTTCTGTGTTTTCCCTTACACATACTCAAAGCTGAAGTATTTCAACCTTAGAAATTAGTTCCTTTGGAATGATGTAACTTAAATTGATCTAGGAGATGCAAACACAAATCTAATGTGTTCGGATTTCTGTAAACAACTAACCCAAATAGACTACAATAGTTACACTACAACAAAAATAACAAAACCTAAATGCTCTCTCAAGAAAATAAGCATGAAAATAAATAGTTGGTGTAGTCGCTGGACCTCAGTTGTATACCAGGAACCACCAAAACTAGGTTATTAGTAAGTGAAATCCATCTAATCTGACATCTTGTGGAACACCACATAGTAGTCAGATTTACCTGTCTAATCTGACATCCTGTGCAACACAACATATTGGTTGGATTGACCTGTCTAATCTAACCCTGAGACAAAACATATTGGTCAGATTTACCTGCCTAATTTGACATCCTGTGGAATACAACATATTGGTCAGATTGACCTGTCTAATCTAACCCTATGCAACACAATATATTGGTCAGATTACACAGAATGTCATAATGTATACGTTTATTTTGGTAGTGTTTATAAGAAATGGTATTACAACATTATTTTGGATTAGACAGGATGTCATAACACTTAGGGGTCAGATTAGACAGGTTGTCGGAACACTTAGAGGTCAGATTAGACAGGTTCAAATGTAGTTGGTTTAATACTCTAGACCAGAGTTTAGTCCTAGAAACCACAAAAACTAATATAAGCAGTTGGTTACTTTCCCACTTCAAATCTGGTCCCATAGATAACCAAGGATTCTCCCTTTGAACATCAAGTGTAAAGCACGCGTTTAAGATTTAATGAGCTAAAATGTAAACTTTGAGCCTCCTACGACAATTTGTTTTGTCAGTTTGACAGGCCCTGACGCTTCTTCAGGAACTGTGAGGACACTCTCTGGGCATGCTTCTTCAAATATTCCTTTCCACCATTCTTAATCCATTCAGCCTCAAAGTCCTTTCCAAGAATTTCTGCTCCCTTTTTACGGCCTAATCCAGTCTCCTCTAGACTGAGCTCGCACATCTGCATGTCATCAACACCTAGGGAGAAGTTTATATTATAAGTTTAAAGCTTGATTTGGAAGATTTTAAGTTTCCCAAAGCCTCACTCACTACCATGTTCATTATCAAACCATTCTGAAAAATATTCTTTTTACTTTAACATTTTCCCTAGATCTGGGTTTGTAACATCCCTTGAGATAACTAACTTAAATACTGCACACACAAGAAGTACAATTAATCTTACTTTGATCCTAGGGTTTGCCACTTAACTGTTGCACGTAATGATTGGTGAACTCACCTGACACTAAGATAATTGGCTGTTTATCGGGGTACATCTCCATCTGTCTGGCTATCCACTGACCATCAAAGTGGGCCCACCACATTCCATGTTTCTTCCCTGTTGGATTGTCACGGAAATCATCCGAGGGACGAGCAAATGGAATGCGGAAAAACCTTTGGACTGCATCCTGTTTGGTGTTGATATTTGGTTTCTGGCCGGTCGATTGACCAGTGGCTACTGCCATCGCCTCTGTAGTAAACATGAAATAGAGCTTAGCAAAGACATCTAACAAGCTGTTTAAATCTCAACAGACAGTAAACATCTCAATATGTTGTACAGTCAATATATTATACAGCTTACCATGGACAACTAAACAGACAGTAGACAACTCAACAGACAGTAGACAACTCAACAGACACTAAACATTACATAGCAATGGACTAAGAAGGACCTCACCTGCATTTTCCACCAAATCTTTGGGGGCTCGCTCATCTGGTGTGTTGTCATTGGTCTTCTTGTTTCTGGACTTCCAAGCATGGTAGACTTTTAGTCGCCGATGGAACTCAGCTCTGCAGGCATCAAGCAGCTCAATATCTATAACAATCATAATTTTTTTCCTATACATTTTAATCCCAACATTTCTCAACACCCCAAAATATCTTGTTCCTCCTGAAGTTGATTTCTAAATGAAACTTAATGCAATAGAATTATTATCGCTATTACTTGAATATATCTAAGATCATGGTTTAAATATTAAAACCAGATTTATAAGTACATACTGAATATATTAAAAAATATATATATATATGAAATAACAATAACTCATTCTAAAAAATCTAAAGAATAACTTTTTCAAAATCAAGATGTTTAAACCATACCAGATTTTCAGGTGACAGATGATTATAAGACATACCACATGAGGTATTGATGGTGTCACGTAGCTCGGCATACTTCCATTTGGACAGGTCATACTTCTTTGACAACAGGGCTGTACGGGCTGCTTGAACCTCTGCAGACCTAGACAAACAGGTAACTCAGTGTTATACACAGGTAACTAAATGTTACACAAACTTCTTACATATTATCAATAAACTATATGTGCATTAAGACAAACAGATATCAAATCATTACCCCTTTATTTATGACATCATCACATCTCGTTCTTTAAATTAGAGGTCTTCACAATTTAGAAATATATTTTTCAAGAAGAATGACATCAAGGTAATTATTATTCCCTTGGGTACAGGTTAGAACTTTTATTAATTGAATTAATAGAAATTGTGTTTAATCATTAAGATAATTTGAATATATTAAAACTGAAGATCGCTAACAGAAAGTCGAAAAAGTTGACATTACATTTATCTTAACTGTACATAGATATAACACGACACTACCACAAATGCAAGTCCCTCTAGAAAACAGCAAAACCACTTTCTAAATCCAAACATGCTCAGATTTGTAACATGTTCACAGAACAGAGGCTAGCTGTTAGTAACAAGGCCAAGACAGCTATTATCTGTCAGGTCAAGGGTCCCAGGATTGCTGGCAAGATGGCTGTGATGACCGGAAAAGAAACTCCACCTGAACTGGGACAGGAAGTCAGAGTGCTCAAGTAATTAAAACAAGAATGACCTGGGACAAGGGTCAGGGTATGTTGGGACAGGATGACCTGGGACAAGGGTCAGGATATGTTGGGACAGGATGACCTGGGACAAGGGTCAAGGTAAGTTGGGAGGGGATGACCTGGGACAAGGGTCAGGGTAAGTTGGGACAGTATGACCTGGGCCAAGGGTCAGGGTAAGTTGGGACAGTATGACCTGGGCCAAGGGTCAGGGTAAGTTGGGACAGTATGACCTGGGCCAAGGGTCAGGGTAAGTTGGGACAGGATGACCTGGTTCAAGGGTCAGGGTAAGTTGGAACAGGATGACCTGGGACAAGGGTCAGGGGAAGTTGGGACAGGATGACCTGGGACAAGGGTCAGGGTATGTTGGGACAGGATGACCTGGGACAAGGGTCAGGGAAAGTTGGGAGGGGATGACCTGGGACAAGGGTCAGGGAAAGTTGGGAGGGGATGACCTGGGACAAGGGTCAGGGGAAGTTGGGACAGGATGACCTGGGACAAGGGTCAGAATATGTTGGGACAGGATGACCTGGGACAAGGGTCAGGGTATGTTGGGACAGGATGACCTGGGACAAGGGTCAAGGTAAGTTGGGAGGGGATGACCTGGGACAAGGGTCAGGATAAGTTTGGACAGGATGACCTGGGACAAGGGTCAGGGGAAGGTGGGACAGTATGACCTGGGTCAAGGGTCAGGGGAAGTTGGGAGGGGATGACCTGGGACAAGGGTCAGGGAAAGTTGGGAGGGGATGACCTGGGACAAGGGTCAGGGTAAGTTGGGGGGGGATGACCTGGGACAAGGGTCAGGGTAAGTTTGGACAGGATGACCTGGGACAAGGGTCAGGGGAAGGTGGGACAGTATGACCTGGGTCAAGGGTCAGGGGAAGTTGGGAGGGGATGACCTGGGACAAGGGTCAGGGTAAGTTTGGACAGGATGACCTGGGACAAGGGTCAGGGGAAGGTGGGACAGTATGACCTGGGTCAAGGGTCAGGGGAAGTTGGGAGGGGATGACCTGGGACAAGGGTCAGGGGAAGTTGGGAGGGGATGACCTGGGACAAGGGTCATGGTAAGTTGGGACAGGATGACCTGGGACAAGGGTCAGGATATGTTGGGACAGGAGGACCTGGGACAAGGGTCAAGGTAAGTTGGGAGGGGATGACCTGGGACAAGGGTCATGGTAAGTTGGGACAGGATGACCTGGGACAAGGGTCAGAATATGTTGGGACAGGATGACCTGGGACAAGGGTCAGGGTAAGTTGGGACAGTATGACCTGGGTCAAGGGTCAGGGTAAGTTGGGAGGGGATGACCTGGGACAAGGGTCAGGATAAGTTTGGACAGGATGACCTGGGACAAGGGTCAGGGTAAGTTGGGACAGGATGACCTGGGACAAGGGTCAGGGTAAGTTGGGACAGGATGACCTGAGACAAGGGTCAGGGTAAGTTGGGACAGGTTGCCAGGATGACATGGGAAAGTGGCAGGAAGTCAGTGTAATCCTAGCTAGACACTGTGACACAGGAGAGGAAATCAAGATGACCCAGAGCAGGAAGTTACAACAAGTGCTGATAGGAAGTCAGAACTACCGGGTACACAGGACAGGAAATCAAGATGACCCAGAGCACGAAGTCGTAGCAAGTGAGGATAGGAAGTCAGAACTACCGGGTACACAGGACAGGAAATCAAGATGACCCAGAGCACAAAGTCGTTACAAGTGAGGATAGGAAGTCAGGACTAGACGGACAGGAACAGGAACAGAAATCAGGCTATCCAAGGACAGGACGTCTGGCTGGTTCATGTCAGGATAAAGGCTCACAGGACATCATTTAGGTTTAAATGTGCTAAAAGGACGTATTTGTTGCATCATTAGTTATTTAGCAGGACATCATTGATTATAAGCCTTTGAAATATTTATCCAAGCCTTTTCAAAAGGACATGAACAACATAGGATTGGCAAGCGTATCTCAGGAAAAATCTGGTACATGCCGTTATTGTTTTAAATGTACAAATGATGTCTTCCATTAAACAATGAACATGTGTTGTAACAGGACACTTAGGACAGATTAGATGTTGGTGTTACACCTCCTTACACCTCTACAGTACACAAATCATTCTCAGCATGTTCCTACAGTCAGTTAATGGTAACAAAGCTCCTTAGATCTTCTCACAATCGCAACAAACATCAAATCATTAGTTAGTATCACCATGACAACCAGATTGTGAGATGTGCAATGTTTCTAGTGAAAGGAACACATGTGAATAAGCAAGCTTTGTTAGGTCTAGACACTAGAAAAGCAGGAAATTGTGAGTCTAAACGAGAAAATTTTGATGCATTCAGGAAAGTAAGAAAATGGTGGTGATTCCCTGTACCTTTCTTTTGTAGCGCTAGTGATGAAACAGAAAACATGTACATGGTAATTAGGGTTCACAGTAAAGTCACATAAAAGGTGAAGGTCAGTCAGGAAAAAATACACAGTGAAGTTAGGTTCACAGTAAAAGTCACATAAAGGTGAAGGTGAGTCAGTGAAAACCACAGTAAAGTTAGGTTCACAGTAAAGGTCACATAAAGGTGAAGGTCAGTCAGAACAAAATACACAGTAAAGTTAGGTTCACAGTCAAGTCACATAAAGGTGAAGGTCAGTCAGTGAAAACCACAATAAAGTTAGATTCACAGTTAAAGTCACATAAAGGTGAAGGTCAGTCAGAAAAAAACCACAGCAAAGTAAGGTTCACAGTAAAAGTCACATTTAGGTGAAGGTCAGTCAGAAAATAATACACAGTAAAGTTAGGTTCACAGTAAAAGACACACAAAGGTGAAGGTCAGTCAGAGAAAAAAACCACAGTAAAGTTAGGTTCACAGTAAAAGTCACATTAAAGTGAAGGTCAGTTAGAAAATAATACACAGTAAAGTTAGGTTCACAGTAAAAGTCACATAAAGGTGAAGGTCATACTGTCAGCTATATGTTGCTACAATAATGTAGATTACAGTTAGCTGCCAAATGTTTGCTGTCAGTCTCACCAAAATTGGAGCTTGTTATTCCTGAATTTGGGTCTGATCATTAAAGTTATTCTCCGACTTCACCTTTGTATAAAGTTGGATCACTATTGGACTGACAATTGTAACACTATACATCCCCACTACCAGGGGCAAGACAATCTGTCCTAACGTTTGACTGTGGGACAGATTTGTTTGTTGTTGTGTCTTTTGCGTCCTCATTACAGGTAAGGTCCTATGAAAATTGTGTCATCAAATAATGAGGTCAACAAGTACTGGACCAATTGAATGTTGCAATTCAGTGAAATGTGAATTCTGTAACAAGATCAGGTGTCTGGGCTAACTAGACCAATGTCGAGGATCGGCCCACCTACAAGCTATACCGCACAGAAGGTTCCCTCAATGCTTGAATATTGTTCTAAAGTAAATATCTTGAAGGTTTAAACTCTTCCACAAAGTTGAATATCATACTGAACAATTATATTCATGATATAATTATAAATTAATATTTATTTATTGAACCCAAGCGGGATGGACAGTGGTAATTAATACACAGGCAAGTCTCAAGAAAATCCTATAAAAATCAGCCAATCAGAACACAGCAGCCTCATTAAATATGTGCCAAAGCCATGAGTATGCACAAGATTGTGCAGCAATTCAATGTCCCAAAACTCTTACAAATATAGACTCACTCAATATGGAACCCATACAAGGTCTCTGCAATAAGAGGCCTCACACTAGATTTGGTGAACATCCTAACACAGATACCCTTGTCAAGTAACTGTGTAAAGTCATAAAATCACAAATGTTGGAGTTCAAAGTCCCATAGCTCTTCCAAATATAGAAGGATTTCACTCCATATCAAACCCATACGAGGTCTCATGAATATGGTGCCACACACAAAATTTGGTGAACATCAAAACACAAATATGCAAGCTTCTGTGCAGAAAGCAAAAATGGACGGATGGAAAGACGGACAGATAATCTTCTTATTTTAGGGCACCCATATCTCGATCAGTGGAGAATTGAGTTAATGAGACTCTACTGCACCCAATGATACACAGCTGAACATAACATTAACCCTACCACCACTGTAGACCATAATTGACTCATCCAGATCAATGCATGGTAGAGTCTACTATAGTTACATAGGGGTGAAAGGGTTAAAGTATTTAACTCACAGATGTTCTGTGGCAGTCAAAATAGTCACCTAGTAATCGTAGTACTGTCACGCAGAGAGGAAATGGAAATTAGAAAAAGAACAAGGTGAATGTCATCATAACACAATAAAGGTGAAGGTCAAACATCAAGGCTGTGAAGTGAGGGGTCATTGAGGTCGTCTTACTTCTCTATGACCGTGCTGATGGCTCTATCAGTCAGCATTATAAGGGAGAAGAGAAGTTAGTCAGAGATACATGTCAGTAAGCAGATTACAAGTTATAATTAAACAAACATCCTTTGAAATCCCTCTGTTACATTAAATAGAATAGTATAGAAGGCTATCATAATAGGAATATATTATGTTACACAAGTTTTAGTTGTTATATAGAAAGTTTATAATAGGAGTTAGTCAGGGGCTATTAGGGGTCTGAGGTCGTACCTCTGTAGAGGGGGTACCACCACATCCTCCACAGCATCTTCGTCCTCCATAGCCAGACGTAGAGCCAGTTCTCGATCTCGGTGCTCCTGTTCAAGTTGATGTTGTCTGAAACACAATTAATCACACATCTATTATGTATTAGGGGAAACTTTCAGTGCTTTTAACAGAAATGTCCAATTTTATCAAATATAAAGTTCCACCACTTGATCATGACCTCTTGTTTGGGTAACCAGAGGTTGCTCACAAATAGCCATGGAAACGGTATCTTTTCTATTATAACTATTGATAAGATCAATCTGATCACTAAAGTTACCTGTACTTGGTCCTAGTGGTTGTAGTTACATACCTCTGTTTGTTCTCACTAAATTTACCTGTACTTGGTCCTAGTGGGTGTAGTTACATACCTCTGTTTGTTCTCACTAAAGTTACCTGTACTTGGTCCTAGTGGTTGTAGTTACATACCTCTGTTTGTTCTCACTAAAGTTACCTGTACTTGGTCCTAGTGGTTGTAGTTACATACCTCTGTTTGTTCTCACTAAAGTTACCTGTACTTGGTCCTAGTGGTTGTAGTTACATACCTCTGTTTGTTCTCACTAAAGTTACCTGTACTTGGTCCTAGTGGTTGTAGTTACATACCTCTGTTTGTTCTCACTAAAGTTACCTGTACTTGGTCCTAGTGGTTGTAGTTACATACCTCTGTTTGTTCTCACTAAAGTTACCTGTACTTGGTCCTAGTGGTTGTAGTTACATACCTCTGTTTGTTCTCACTAAAGTTACCTGTACTTGGTCCTAGTGGTTGTAGTTACATACCTCTGTTTGTTCTCACTAAAGTTACCTGTACTTGGTCCTAGTGGTTGTAGTTACATACCTCTGTTTGTTCTCACTAAAGTTACCTGTACTTGGTCCTAGTGGTTGTAGTTACATACCTCTGTTTGTTCTCACTAAAGTTACCTGTACTTGGTCCTAGTGGTTGTAGTTACATACCTCTGTTTGTTCTCACTAAAGTTACCTGTACTTGGTCCTAGTGGTTGTAGTTACATACCTCTGTTTGTTCTCACTAAAGTTACCTGTACTTGGTCCTAGTGGTTGTAGTTACATACCTCTGTTTGTTCTCACTAAAGTTACCTGTACTTGGTCCTAGTGGTTGTAGTTACATACCTCTGTTTGTTCTCACTAAAGTTACCTGTACTTGGTCCTAGTGGTTGTAGTTACATACCTCTGTTTGTTCTCACTAAAGTTACCTGTACTTGGTCCTAGTGGTTGTAGTTACATACCTCTGTTTGTTCTCACTAAAGTTACCTGTACTTGGTCCTAGTGGTTGTAGTTACATACCTCTGTTTGTTCTCACTAAAGTTACCTGTACTTGGTCCTAGTGGTTGTAGTTACATACCTCTGTTTGTTCTCACTAAAGTTACCTGTACTTGGTCCTAGTGGTTGTAGTTACATACCTCTGTTTGTTCTCACTAAAGTTACCTGTACTTGGTCCTAGTGGTTGTAGTTACATACCTCTGTTTGTTCTCACTAAAGTTACCTGTACTTGGTCCTAGTGGTTGTAGTTACATACCTCTGTTTGTTCTCACTAAAGTTACCTGTACTTGGTCCTAGTGGTTGTAGTTACATACCTCTGTTTGTTCTCACTAAAGTTACCTGTACTTGGTCCTAGTGGTTGTAGTTACATACCTCTGTTTGTTCTCACTAAAGTTACCTGTACTTGGTCCTAGTGGTTGTAGTTACATACCTCTGTTTGTTCTCACTAAAGTTACCTGTACTTGGTCCTAGTGGTTGTAGTTACATACCTCTGTTTGTTCTCACTAAAGTTACCTGTACTTGGTCCTAGTGGTTGTAGTTACATACCTCTGTTTGTTCTCACTAAAGTTACCTGTACTTGGTCCTAGTGGTTGTAGTTACATACCTCTGTTTGTTCTCACTAAAGTTACCTGTACTTGGTCCTAGTGGTTGTAGTTACATACCTCTGTTTGTTCTCACTAAAGTTACCTGTACTTGGTCCAAGTTGTTACATACCTCTGTTTGTTCTCGCCTGCCTCCTTAGCCAGCAGTACTTTCATCTTTTCACGGTCCAAACGCTCTACTTCAGCCTTTTTCTTCTGCTCCTCCTCTTCACGTTTCCTCTTAGACTCCATCTCTACCTTCCTGTGAACATCAGGAATGGTTATTAAAGGTATTTTATTTCTGAATTAGTGTAGTATATTTGCCACTAAAAATTGTACTATGCAACATGGCACGTTGACGACACATTTCAGTTTTCTTGGCAGCAATAGAACCATGTATATGACCAAGTACAACAGTATAACTGTGTAACAGTCAGGTATAAGGAAAAATACAGAAACAGCAAAGTCAACACTTCACATTTTATATGGTCCCTGTTAACAAAAATATATGTGAGAAAAGTTGAACACAGCAGTATAAGAGGATTAAAATTGCATTGTTTAAAATGTGGGAGTATAGCATTACTCACAGCTTCCTTTCCTCCTCCTCTGCTCTTTTCTTTCTTTCTTCTTCTTCTTTCCTTTTTTTCTCTCTTTCCATTTCTTCCTGCAACGTTTTGAAAAAGACATTGACTGAGTTCACTGCACTTGTGAGTACTTCATGAACTTATTTATACCTATATTTTACTGGATTTACTCTACCTGTGAGTAGTACTGAGTATACCTGTATTTTACCTGAATGAACCAAAGTTAATTACCCTTTTTTTTACCTGAATAAAACAGTAAATGACATTACCTGTATTTTGCGAAGACGCTCTTCTTCTTCCTTGATTTTCTGTTTCTCTAGCAGTTTACGGATGCCCTGTGTGTTTTGGTCCATCTGTGTAAGTAGGTTGTTATATGTTCTCTCCATTTCCACAGGGCTTATATCCGTCTTCTGTTGGTAACAAAATATCTGATTACTACACCATACATGGGTTGATGTAAATAACCTGACTTATAAGGCCTTCACTTGTACATGTCTCTGTCACATGACCCTAGTCTACCCTGATGTTTATTCTGATGGATATTATAGACATCAGTATATGCTCTTGATATGTATATATATATATATATGTATGTCAGTGTAACCTTGACTTTTACATCTCGCTGAAACCTTGACCTATACATAACAGTGTAACCTTGACCTATACATAATCAGTGTAATCTTGACCTATACATAATCAGTGTAACATTGACCTATACATAATCAGTGTAACCTTGACCTATACATAATCAGTGTAACCTTGACCTATACATAACAGTGTAACCTTGACTTACACATAACAGTGTAACCTTGACTTACATATAACAGTGTAACCTTGACCTATACATGTCAGTGTAACCTTAACCTATACATAATCAGTGTAACATTGGCCTATATCACAATGTATTCTTGACCTATACAGTGTAACCTTGACCTATATGCCAGTGTAAAGTTGATCTTTACATGTCAGTGTAACCTTAACCTATACATGTCAGTGTGACATAAATGTTTGTGTGATATATACAATATAAACCCTGATATATGTGATGAAGGACTTGAAGTTGATAGTCTGACCTTGACCTTTATACGTACCCTGATTTTGGAAATGAAGGTTTGCAAGGCTGTCTGTACAGCGTTAATTTGTTTTGTTGCAGTGTCCTTGTCTTTCTTGAGTTGCCCCACTATCTTGGACATCTCGGCCACCTGAGCTTGAGAGGCCACCACTTTGGTGATCATCTGATACCTGTAATATACCAACAACATTTGATTCATAACAATTGTAAAAGCTAAACTTGATGGTTGAAAACGTAATAGATCATTCTTAATGAAAACTCAATTGAATGAAACACTTGATACATTGTACTAGTATACTAACACTTGATACATTGTACTAGTATACTAACACTTGATGCATTGTACTAGTATACTTACATTTGATACATTGTTCTAGTACACTAACACTTGATACATTGTTCTAGTATACTAACACTTGATACATTGT
>NW_018479966.1:176618-178602 GCF_002113885.1 Mizuhopecten yessoensis | reverse complement strand
CGGGGATCAAGGCGAGCCAGTTCTGGGGGAAGGTAGTGTTTATACATGTTATAGAGCTCAACGAACTGAGTACTTACCTTACAGAACAGTCGGGGATCAAGGCGAGCCAGTTCTGGGGGAAGGTAGCGTTTATACATGTTGTACAGCTCAACGAACTGAGTACGGGATGGAAAGCCCTGCTGCATCAGATCTAACACCGAGTTCATACCTGTAACACATCATAAAACTCCTGTGTGAAAAAAGAATACCCGGGAAAAAGACTGCTTGGTCTCTTAATACCTTTGTAGCAAAAAGTCATTTTGAAATTATTGTCAATTTTTTTGTAGCTGTAAATTAAAATAGGCAGTTAAATAAGATTTCATTCGCAAACTTTTTTGGGGGATTACATTTCATTTTCATGACAGTAGTTAAAGAATAAAACATGCACTAGCTGTTACTGTGCATATTGTGTTGGAATCAAAACAACTTTAATGACTTGTAACACCCGTTACCTGAACACTCAAGCTGGCTGAGAATCTGGGCACCCTCAAACATGTGATCCACCATTTTCAAATTAGGCTTGATACATCGGATAAAGTTGGTGCCCTGTTCAACAAAACCGGCAAATGACTCAAATTAATATAAAGTTTTCCCTTGTGCTACAAACTGTAGATTTAACCTTTTTTAATTATTAGGCAATACATGTTTTTCATATTTCACAATACCATGATCTTGATTAAAGAGAGATTTTTCATTCAAGGGCTCATTAATTTTTAACAATTTTACTAATTTCAAAATTACCTATAAACACTGCTACAGAATGTCATCTTACAAACACTAAGACAGAATGTGAATTACAAGTGTAACAGAGTAAGCTGGAGACTTTACCGTAGCTTTGAGTTTCTCCATGAGGACAACAAGCTGGGAGCGGAACTTGCTGCCGACGCTGATGAAATTGAGCTTGCCTGACGAGACTTTGACACCCTCAAACATCTTTTTGAGGAGATCATTCTTACTGTCCTGTATGAGGAACTGGAGTGACGCATGCAGCGAATCATTGTTCTTCTCTATAAATTGTACCTACATCAACATACAAATGATTCAGATCAGTTATGATGGTATTACTAAGTGGTTTATGAGAAGCAGCATTACCAGTCCTGGACTGAAGGAATATTATTCTTGGTAAATAAAAAAAAACCTCACAATTCTTGCCAGACTAAGCTACCAGAGAAAAGGTATTTTCCCTACCGTGTGGTAGCAGACAGCACCAGCAAAATGGCGGATAAGGAATCCCTCCTCGTCTCTCACGTCACGATGCATTTTCAGTTTAGATTTGCGTGGCAGCTGTAACAGGAGAGAGATATAAAGTGATAAACTAGTGCTTTCAATCATGTGCTACACAGTATACTCCTACAAAACATATTTTCCACTTTCTCCAAAACATCTCCCGACACCAGGTTCTACATACTTTGATCTGGGATTACAAAACTTACACTGAGCCTGAAATGCTTCTTGTTGCGGTTGTGGACCTCCATTGTGAAGTGGTCTGGCTTGGGCAAGGGAAGTTTACTTTCCTCATCAAGTAAGTCAAATATCCCAGACACCTTCATCTCAATCAGCTCTGTAATGTACAAATTATTGTGTCAAATATGTTAACAGGATCAGCCTCTAACACTCACCAATACAATCCTTGTTATCTAGTACCTGTACAGGACCAGCCTCTAACACTCACCAATACAATCCTTGTTATCTAGTACCTGTACAGGACCAGCCTCTAACACTCACCAATACAATCCTTGTTATCTAGTACCTGTACAGGACCAGCCTCTAACACTCACCAATACAATCCTTGTTATCTAGTACCTGTACAGGACCAGCCTCTAACACTCACCAATACAATCCTTGTTATCTAGTACCTGTACAGGATCAGCCTCTAACACTCACCAATACAATCCTTGTTATCTAGTACCTGTACAGGATCAGCCTCTAACACTCACCAATACAA
>NW_018479966.1:162273-173595 GCF_002113885.1 Mizuhopecten yessoensis | reverse complement strand
CTCTAACACTCACCAATACAACCCTTGTTATCTAGTACCTGTACAGGATCAGCCTCTAACACTCACCAATACAATCCTTGTTATCTAGTACCTGTACAGGACCAGCCTCTAACACTCACCAATACAACTCTTGTTATCTAGTACCTGTACAGGACCAGCCTCTAACACTCACCAATACAACCCTTGTTATCTAGTACCTGAACAGGACCAGCCTCTAACACTCACCAATACAATCCTTGTTATCTAGTACCTGTACAGGACCAGCCTCTAACACTTACCAATACAACCATTGCTATCTAGTACCTGTACAGGATCATTCTCTAACACTCACCAATACAACCATTGCTATCTCGTACCTGAACAGGATCATTCTTTAACACTCACCAATACAACCATTGCTATCTAGTACCTGAACAGGATTATTCTCTAACACTCACCAATACAACCATTGCTATCTAGTACCTGTACAGGATCATTCTCTAACACTCCCCAATACAATCCTTGTTATCTAGTACCTGAACAGGATCATTCTCGAACCCTCACCAATACAATCCTTGTTATCTAGTAACTGTACAGGATCAGCCTCTAACACTCACAAATACAATCCTTGTTATCTAGTACCTGAACAGGATCATTCTCTAACACTCACCAATACAACCATTGCTAGCTAGTACCTGAACAGGATTATTCTCTAACCCTCACCAATACACCCATTGCTATCTAGTACCTGAACAGGATCATTCTTTAACACTCACCAATACACCCATTGCTATCTAGTACCTGAACAGGATCATTCTCTAACCCTCACCAATACAACCCTTGTTATCTAGTACCTGAACAGGAACAGCCTCTAACACTCACCAATACAACCATTGTCACCAATACAATCCTTGTTATCTAGTACCTGAACAGGATCATTCTCTAACCCTCACCAATACAACCCTTGTTATCTAGTACCTGAACAGGATCATTCTCTAACACTCACCAATACAATCCTTGTCATCTAGTACCTGTACAGGACCAGCCTCTAACACTCACCAATACAATCCTTATTATCTAGTACCTGTACAGGATCAGCCACTAACACTCACCAATACAACCCTTGTTATCTAGTACCTGAACAGGATCATTCTCTAACCCTCACCAATACAACCCTTGTTATCTAGTACCTGTACAGGAACAGCCTCTAACACTCACCAATACAATCATTGCTATCTAGTACCTGAACAGGATCATTCTCTAACCCTCACCAATACAACCCTTGTTATCTAGTACCTGAACAGGAACAGCCTCTAACACTCACCAATACAACCATTGTCACCAATACAATCCTTGTTATCTAGTAACTGTACAGGATCAGCCTCTAACACTCACCAAAACAACCATTGCTATCTAGTACCTGTACAGGCCCAGCCTCTAACACTCACCAATACAATCATTGCTATCTAGTACCTGAACAGGATTATTCTCTAACCCTCACCAATACACCCATTGCTATCTAGTCCCTGCACAGGCCCAGCCTCTAACACTCACCAATACAATCATTGCTATCTAGTACCTGAACAGGATCATTCTCTAACCCTCACCAATACAATCCTTGTCATCTAGTCCCTGTACAGGACCAGCCTCTAACACTCACCAATACAACCATTGCTAGCTAGTACCTGAACAGGATTATTCTCTAACCCTCACCAATACACCCATTGCTATCTAGTCCCTGTACAGGACCAGCCTCTAACCCTCACCAATACAACCATTGCTATCTAGTCCCTGTACAGGATCAGCCTCTAACACTTACCAATACAACCCTTGCTATCTAGTACCTGTAAAGGATCATTCTCTAATACTCACCAATACACCCATTGCTATCTAGTACCTGTACAGGATCATTCTCTAACACTCCCCAATACAATCCTTGTTATCTAGTACCTGAACAGGATCATTCTCTAACCCTCACCAATACAACCCTTGTTATCTAGTACCTGTACAGGATCAGCCTCTAACACTTACCAATACAACCATTGCTATCTAGTACCTGTAAAGGATCATTCTCTAATACTCACCAATACAACCATTGCTATCTAGTACCTGAACAGGATCATTCTCTAACACTCACCAACACAACCATTGCTATCTAGTACCTGAACAGGATTATTCTCTAACACTCACAAATACAACCATTGCTATCTAGTACCTGTACAGGATCAGCCTCTAACACTTACCAATACAACCATTGCTATCTAGTACCTGTAAAGGATCATTCTCTAATACTCACCAATACGACCATTGCTATCTAGTACCTGAACAGGATCATTCTCTAACACTCACCAACACAACCATTGCTATCTAGTACCTGAACAGGATTATTCTCTAACACTCACAAATACAACCATTGCTATCTAGTACCTGTACAGGATCAGCCTCTAACACTTACCAATACAATCCTTGTTATCTAGTACCGGTACAGGATCAGCCTCTAACACTCACCAATACAACCATTGCTATCTAGTCCCTGTACAGGATCAGCCTCTAACCCTCACAAATACAATCCTTGTTATCTAGTCCCTGTACAGGACCAGCCTCTAACACTCACAAATACAACCCTTGTTATCTAGTACCTGTACAGGACCAGCCTCTAACACTTACCAATACAACCATTGCTATCTAGTACCTGTAAAGGATCATTCTCTAATACTCACCAATACAACCATTGCTATCTAGTACCTGAACAGGATCATTCTATAACACTCACCAATACAACCATTGCTATCTAGTCCCTGTACAGGATCAGCCTCTAACCCTCACAAATACAATCCTTGTTATCTAGTCCCTGTACAGGACCAGCCTCTAACACTCACAAATACAACCCTTGTTATCTAGTACCTGTACAGGATCAGCCTCTAACACTTACCAATACAACCATTGCTATCTAGTACCTGTAAAGGATCATTCTCTAATACTCACCAATACGACCATTGCTATCTAGTACCTGAACAGGATCATTCTATAACACTCACCAATACAACCATTGCTATCTAGTCCCTGTACAGGATCAGCCTCTAACCCTCACAAATACAATCCTTGTTATCTAGTACCTGTACAGGACCAGCCTCTAACACTTACCAATACAACCATTGCTATCTAGTACCTGTAAAGGATCATTCTCTAATACTCACCAATACGACCATTGCTATCTAGTACCTGAACAGGATCATTCTATAACACTCACCAATACAACCATTGCTATCTAGTACCTGTACAGGACCAGCCTCTAACACTTACCAATACAACCATTGCTATCTAGTACCTGTAAAGGATCATTCTCTAATACTCACCAATACGACCATTGCTATCTAGTACCTGAACAGGATCATTCTATAACACTCACCAATACAACCATTGCTATCTAGTACCTGAACAGGATCATTCTATAACACTCACCAATACAACCATTGCTATCTAGTACCTGTACAGGCCCAGCCTCTAACACTCACCAATACAATCCTTGTTATCTGTCCACTCGATCTTCTTTACATTCAGGCCTTCTTTCTCATACAGCAATTGTTCCTGAAACACACCAATGCAATAACAACCTTTACATCACAACATTAATCATTACTAGGCTCCTGTCAATCTCTCCCTATCAATGAATATATATACAAACACATATTTATGTCATAACCTGTAAATCTGCACATAAATCAACAACCTGTCTATTTCTACATCATAAGCAATCAGAAGGTACATTTTAATGGAACACCTGCTTTGAATAGTATGGTGATTTTACAGAATTTCTTTAGCTGATGCAATATGTCTTGACAGGTGTCAGTACCACTTCTATGAAAGTTACGCTTCTGTTAATGTAAACTCCTGTTAATGTAACTTTCCTGTTAATGTAACTTTCCTGTTAATGTAACTTTCCTGTTAATGTAATTTTCCTGTTAATGTAACATTCCTACTAGCGTAATACTTCTGTTCATGTAACATTCCTTATAGTGTAATACTCCTGTTGATGTAAAACTATTGTTAATGTAACATTCTTACTAGCGTAATACTCCTGTTAATGTAACATTCCTAATAGTGTAATACTCCTGTTAACGTAACATTCCTAATAGTGTAATACTCCTGTTAATGTAAAACTCTTGTTACTCCTGTTAATGTAAAACTCCTGTTAATGTAAAATTCCTAATAGTGTAATACTCCTGTTAATGTAATACTCCTGTTAATGTAATACTCCTGTTAATGTTAAACTCCTGTTAATGTAAAATTCCTAATAGTGTAATACACCTGTTAATGTAAAATTCCTAAAAGTGTAATACTCCTGTTAATGTAAAACTCCTGTTAATGTAAAACTCCTAATAGTGTAATACTCCTGTTAATGTAAAATTCCTAATAGTGTAATACACCTGTTAATGTAAAATTCCTAAAAGTGTAATACTCCTGTTAATGTAAAACTCTTGTTACTCCTGTTAATGTAATACTCCTGTTAATGTTAAACTCCTGTTAATGTAAAATTCCTAATAGTGTAATACACCTGTTAATGTAAAATTCCTAAAAGTGTAATACTCCTGTTAATGTAAAACTCTTGTTACTCCTGTTAATGTAATACTCCTGTTAATGTTAAACTCCTGTTAATGTAAAATTCCTAATAGTGTAATACACCTGTTAATGTAAAATTCCTAAAAGTGTAATACTCCTGTTAATGTAAAACTCTTGTTACTCCTGTTAATGTAATACTCCTGTTAATGTTAAACTCCTGTTAATGTAAAATTCCTAATAGTGTAATACACCTGTTAATGTAAAATTCCTAAAAGTGTAATACTCCTGTTAATGTAAAACTCTTGTTACTCCTGTTAATGTAATACTCCTGTTAATGTTAAACTCCTGTTAATGTAAAATTCCTAATAGTGTAATACACCTGTTAATGTAAAATTCCTAAAAGTGTAATACTCCTGTTAATGTAAAACTCTTGTTACTCCTGTTAATGTAATACTCCTGTTAATGTTAAACTCCTGTTAATGTAAAATTCCTAATAGTGTAATACACCTGTTAATGTAAAATTCCTAAAAGTGTAATACTCCTGTTAATGTAAAACTCTTGTTACTCCTGTTAATGTAATACTCCTGTTAATGTTAAACTCCTGTTAATGTAAAATTCCTAATAGTGTAATACACCTGTTAATGTAAAATTCCTAAAAGTGTAATACTCCTGTTAATGTAAAACTCTTGTTACTCCTGTTAATGTAATACTCCTGTTAATGTTAAACTCCTGTTAATGTAAAATTCCTAATAGTGTAATACACCTGTTAATGTAAAATTCCTAAAAGTGTAATACACCTGTTAATGTAAAATTCCTAAAAGTGTAATACTCCTGTTAATGTAATACTCCTGTTAATGTAAAACTCCTGTTAATGTTACATCCTAATAGTGTAATACTCCTGTTAATGTAAAATTCCTAATAGAGTAATACTCCTGTTAATGTTACATCCTCATAGTGTAATACTCCTGTAATGTTACATCCTAATAGTGTAATACTCCTGTTAATGTAAAATTCCTAATAGTGTAATACTCCTGTTAATGTAAAACTCCCGTTAATGTAACATTCCTTATAATGTTATACTCCTGTTATTCAACAGATCACTTCAATATCTAGTGTACCTGTAAATTACACTCACCTCCTTGAGGATTCGGTCATTGAAGAATTGTTGCAGTTTCTCATTACAGTAATTTATACAGAACTGTTCAAAGCTGTTCACCTGGAAATACTCTGCAATAAAAACAGGTTACAGTTCTTTATTTGATCGAAGCGTATGTTCATTCATTTCTTATGTATTTAATTTGAGCTAACTGAGGCTTTATCAATTCAGGGATATATCTCTCACGAAACATAAAAATATATCTATACAAAAAGTCTATTCCCAATCAGGTATCTTATTGACACTCTGATCATCTACTTCACACCTACTCAGGTGTAGCATTATAAGTAATCCTGTCTCCCACCTCCAGATAACAGCATGACAAACTAACAAAGTACCATACCTCTATATCAATTAGGCAATAAACCTAATTTTAGTATGCAACACCCCACCATTTCAACAGGTTCTCACATACAATATTTAGTAATGGTAGGTGACAATGAATATGATATACATTCTGGACAAAGTGACACAAGGACAATCAGATCATAGTCATCTCCAACCTTACATAAGTTAGGTTCCCTTCCATCATTCGGTGGTAAATCTTTCAATAAGAAATGCATTATAACTCATTAATGAAGAAAGATATATGATCGTTTTCTCAAAGATCTATCACATATCTGACAAAAGTTATGAGAGTGGTTACAGTATTTCAGCACAAAGATTGAGACAGTTGTCTGTCCTTCAATAACGAAGTTAAATGATAGCTCCCAATGCTGTGAACAAGACTTACCGAACCCAGCAATGTCAAGCAGGCCGATGAAGCTGACCGAGGAACTGAATGGGATTGACTTGTTGATGCTGGCCACAATGAAGTCAAACAGACGTGAGTAGACAGACTTAGCCAATGCGTCTCTGGCACTAGATGCCTCGCCCACCTTTAGAGGAACCCTATAAAATACATACAGGATACAGATAATATACAGGTCATAGTGACATCAAGAAAAAAACCAATAGAAGAGCATATTTTGTATATCTTTGATTGACCTGTGATATATTTGATAATGATGCCCTGTAAAATTCCTAAAAGTGTAATACTCATAGTGCCCTTTGACTGACCTGTGATATATTTGATAATGATGCCCTTCGACTGACCTGTGACTTACTAGCCGATAGTGCCCTTTGACTGACCTGTGATATATTTGATAATGATGCCCTTCGACTGACCTGTGAGTTAATTACTAGAGGATGATGCCCTTCGACTGACCTGTGATATATTTGATAATGATGCCCTTCGACTGACCTGTTACTTACTAGCCGATAGTTCCCTTTGACTGACCTGTGATATATTTGATAATGATGCCCTTCGCCTGACCTGTGATATATTTGATGACGCCCTTCGACTGACCTGTAACTTACTAGAGGAGATGATGCCCTTTGAATGCCCTGTGATATATTTGAGGATGATGCCCTTCGATTGACCTGTAACTTACTGGATTAGATGATTCCCTTCGACTGACCTGTGATTTATGTGTGGGTGATGCCCTTCGATTGACCTGTATCTTACTAGAGGAGATGATGCCCTTTGAATGCCCTGTGATATATTTGATAATGATCCCCTTCGACTGACCTGTGATTTATGTGTGGGTGATGCCCTTCGATTGACCTGTAACTTACTAGAGGATAGTGCCCTTCGACTGACCTGTGATTTATTTGTGGGTGATGCCCTTCGATTGACCTGTAACTTACTAGAGGAGATGATGCCCTTTGACTGACCTGTGATATATTTGAGGATGATGCCCTTCGACTGACCTGTGACTTACTAGCCGATAGTGCCCTTTGACTGACCTGTGATATATTTGAGGATGTTGCCCTTCGACTGACCTGTAACTTACTAGAGGATGATGCCCTTCGACTGACCTGTGATATATTTGATGATGCCCTTCGACTGACCTGTAACTTACTAGAGGATGATGCCCTTCGACTGACCTGTGATATATTTGATGATGCCCTTCGACTGACCTGTAACTTACTAGAGGATGATGCCCTTCGACTGAACTGTGAGTTACTAGAGGATGATGTCCTTTGACTGACCAGTGTTATATTTGAGGATGGTGCCCTTCAACTGACCTGTGATATATTTGAGGATGATGCCCTTCGATTGACCTGTAACTTACTGGAGGAGATGATGCCCTTCGACTGACCTGTGATTTATTTGTGGGTGATGCCCTTCGACTGACCTGAGTCTTAAGTGACCACAGCACCCTTAGACTTATCTGTAAATCACTTGAGGATGGTGCCCTTTAACTTGTGATGTATTTGAACATGGTTCACTCTGAATGACCATTGACTTACTTGATGATAGTGCCCTTTGACCCTCCTTTTGCAGTTTGCATAATGCGGCTAGTTAGAGATTCCCGCAGCTCTTCCCTCTCCAGAGCTAACAGCCCAGCAGCAGTGTCCAGTGCACTCTCGCCCCCCGCCATCACTTTACAACCACCTGTCAATCAAATCATATATTAATACAATACCCTGCCATTGTTCTCACCTCAGCCAATCATTCAGTTTCAGACAAGTGTTAGATGTTACACCTTTATGCTGCCATGCTAAAGATTTGATGACATCATCGACCATTACAACAGATCGTGGCCTGTTATTATCATAACAGTACAAGGTAAGAGAGAAAAAGCGAGCCTGATACGCTTTCTGCCATGTGACTTTCTACCTTTTGTATCTTCATGGTTTTCCTCAAAGCTGATATTTCCTAGATGGAGTACTCCTGCGACCAGTTTGTACACAGACAAGCGGTCCGAGTCGGAGAAGCCTAGATGTTTCATGGCATCGTCACAAATCTTAAAGTTCTGTACATCATCAATCACAGGGTCAGAGAGGCTGCCATCCTTCAGGTACTACAGATTTATATACATATAAAGATACATTACATAAACAATACATAGTTATATATAAATACAATAATATATTTATACATATGCTACATCATGAAAATGCAGCTTAATATTAATATCTTAAATAATAAAAAATATATTCAAATATAAACATAAAGTAGAAACAAAATAGGTACATGTTTGGAGTATCGACGACAGAACCATCATGACATTTTCATTTTCAAGGCAGGATGACATAACTTGTTGACAACAATTGTCAAAAGACAAAAGTAACAAATGGTTACCAACTAAACTCATTCTCTTAGTGGAGAATGACACAATGCTGATCAGACTGTTTACCTAGACTAAACATTCTATCATATATAAACCGTAAGCTAGACATCTCCTTCAAATCCCTCCTGATCATTACACCTGTCATCTGTTACCTCCCTCCTGATCATTACACCTGTCATCTGTTACCTCCCTCCTGATCATTACACCTGTCATCTGTTACCTCCCTCCTGATCATTACACCTGTCATCTGTTACCTCCCTCCTGATCATTACACCTGTCATCTGTTACCTCCCTCCTGATCATTACACCTGTCATCTGTTACCTCCCTCCTGATCATTACACCTGTCATCTGTTACCTCCCTCCTGATCATTACACCTGTCATCTGTTACCTCCCTCCTGATCATTACACCTGTCATCTGTTACCTAACATGTTACATCTGAAGTAACCCATCATATCTCAGATACCCCATCTGTTACATAAATAACCCTCCTTTACAATAACCCAACTGTTCATCAACCTACCTGTAAAATAACCCACTTGTAAATAGTCACCTGTACAACAATATACATGTACAATAGTCAAATATAACTAACCCCACATACTGGGTATACAATAACATGTCTACAAGATATCTACCTGTAACAATCCTCCCTTCACAATAATCTACGTTTAACAGCCCACAACTACAGTAACCCACCTATACAATTGCCCACTAGTTCAATAACCCACCTATACAATTGCCCACTAGTTCAATAACCCACCTATACAATTGCCCACTAGTTCAATAACCCACCTGTAAAATTATCAACCTGTACAATAAACTCCCAGTAACAACCTGTATGATTACCCACCTGTAAAAGTTCAACCTATTAGAAACCAACATGCAAAATGACCCATCTGTATGATAAACCACCTGTTCAATAACCTACCTGTAAAATAAACCCTCTGTAAGATAACCCACCTGTCAATATATCTGTACAGTAGCTTAGCCATACAATAATCTACCAGTAAATACCCAGCTATACAATAACAAATACCTACCTGTACAATAAAACACCTGCATTGACACCCGTACTTACCTGTTTACTCTTCCTGCCCTGTGACATTGCTTTGTCAGTCTGACGACCACAGAAATACTGTGTACATCCACGATTCAAGTACTACATCCAAGGAGAGAGAGCACACAACATGTACATGGTCATACAACAGCAAACAGGGCAGCAAAATAGACATAAGGCAGGCTCAGTTACACTTGTTTACAAGGAAAGGCTCTTCACAGAGAGTGACAAGTATGTTAAAATTTTACCTAAAACTATTGATAACATTATAACTGACTGCTCATACCTTCACTTATTTTCTTTTTTCCCTGCAAAATGTCCTAGTTTAAAGCCTTTTACAGACCTAATACTGTACAAATAGCAAGAATGCCTGAACACTATACACACAGAACTACATTCAATAACAAAACAGAATTCACCTGGAACATTTCAACAGTAAGCATATTATATAGATATCAGATCTTTACAAATATGTTTCTTCTATTTCATTGATTTCTATAAGAAAATGATGCTGCAGGTTTACACATGGATTTACAATCATGCAGCCATTGGACAGATTCCTATCACCACTGACTTGACCGACATTTACAATCCTGTCCACATATCAAAGTTTGCCCCACCCTTACATAGACATACATGGAATTGGTCGGGTGAAACCAATTTGAGTTTCTGGTAGAGATCGTCTGGAGCCCCGGCACACAACCTGTAGAAGATGTGGTAGTTCCTCTCGTTGGCGCTCTGAACACATATCCTGGACTTTTCCAATAGGTAATGGGAAATAAACCCTCCAGCCAGCGTCATCTACAAATACACACGATACATCTGATGTCACTTACAAAATTGAATAATAGACATAGTGTCTCGTACAAAAATTTAGGATACATCTAAATAATCTACAAGGTTGATTAATAGATATAGACTCATCCACAAAGATGCATATCAGATCAGCATCTTCAATATCTACAAAGATGGATGAGCAGCTTAGAGTAAGGGATATAATTCTATCTACTGTAACTGAGGATCAAAACACTTAAATTTGTTACCTCCAGATAATGTGGAATTGTAATTTGATATCAACAGATGATGAGTTAAAATGAGTTATTTCTTGTATTTACCTGGTAATTTACCATACACACTACCTCAATGAAGCGGTAAGGAACATTGTACTGTTTATGGGTCTGAATCCAGGGTGCTCCAACCCTGGCAGCCCCTGACATATCCATAGGTACTGCTTATTTTGTGAGGTATAATACACGATAATGTACATGTGTCTGATTAAAAATGTTAATACATTACTGCTTATTTTGTGAGGTATAATACACGATAATGTACATGTGTCTGATTAAAAATGTTAATACATTACTGCTTATTTTGTGAGGTATAATACACGATAATATACATGTGTCTGATTAAAAATGTTAATACATTACTGCTTATTTTGTGAGGTA
>NW_018479966.1:113238-160820 GCF_002113885.1 Mizuhopecten yessoensis | reverse complement strand
AAGCCCCCCCCCCCCCCCCCCCCCCCCCAAAAAAAAGAAGAAAACAGAGTAAGATACATAGTATAAGGTGGATTATAAATGATGTGTAGACCAATATAAGTATAAGCATTCCATACAGAGATCCCTATAGAATATAGTTGTAAATACACAGTACAGATAAGCCAACCACCAGCTATGCTAGCTTACAATAATAAAGTTCACTGAAAACACACTGGCCATCCCCCTAAACACACTTACTAAAAATACACTGGTCATTCCCAAGTACTGATTTACCTCCAAACTTCCCAAGTACTGATTAACCTCAAAAGTTCCCAAGTACTGATTTACCTACCAACTGCCCAAGTACTGATTTACCTCCCAACTTCCATAGTACTGATTTACCTCCGAACTTCCCAAGTACTAATTTACCTCCCAACTTTCCAAGTACTGACTTACCTCCCAACTTCCCAAGTACTGATTTACCTCAAAACTTCCAAAGTACTGATTTACCTCAAAACTTTCCAAGTACTGATTTACCTCCCAACTTCCCAAGTACTGATTTACCTCCGAACTAAGTACTGATTTACCTCCAAACTTCCAAAGTACTAATTTACCTCCCAACTTCCCAAGTACTAATTTACCTCCCAACTTCACAAGTACTCACTTGCCTCCCAACTTCCCAAGTACTCACTTGCCTCCCAACTCTCAAGTACTCACTTGCCTCCCAACATCCCAAGTACTTACTTGCCTCCCAACTCTCAAGTAATCTCTTGCCTCCCAACTTCCCAAGTACTCACTTGCCTCCCAACATCCCAAGTACTTACTTAACTCCAAACTTCCAAAGTACTCACTTGCCTCCCAACTTCTCAAGTACTCATTTCCCTTCCAACTTCCCAAGTACTTACTTGCCTCCAAACTTCCCAAGTACTGTAACTTACTGGAGGAGATGATGTACTCACTTGCCTCCCAACTCTCAAGTAATCTCTTGCCTCCCAACTTCCCAAGTACTCACTTGCCTCCCAACTTCTCAAGTACTTACTTACCTCCCAACTTCCCAAGTACTTACTTGCCTCCCAACTTCCCAAATACTTACTTGCCTCCCAACTTCCCAAGTACTTACTTGCCTCCCAACTTCTCAAGTACTCACTTGCCTCCCAACTTCCTAAGTACTTACTTGCCTCCCAACTTCTCAAATACTTACTTGCCTCCCAACTTCCCAAGTACTTACTTACCACCCAACTTCCAAAGTACTTACTTACCTCCCAACTTCCAAAGTACTTACTTACCTCCCAACTTCCCAAGTACTTACTTACCACCCAACTTCCAAAGTACTTACTTACCTCCCAACTTCCCAAATACTCACTTGCCTCCCAACTTCCCAAGTACTTACTTTCCTCCCAACTTCCAAAGTACTTACTTGCCTCCCAACTTCCTAAGTACTCACTTGCCTCCCAACTTCCAAAGTACTTACTTTCCTCCCAACTTCCAAAGTACTTACTTACCTCCCAACTTCCCAAGTACTTACTTACCTCCCAACTTCCAAAGTACTTACTTACCTCCCAACTTCCAAAGTACTTACTTGCCTCCCAACTTCCCAAGTACTTACTTACCTCCCAACTTCCAAAGTACTTACTTGCCTCCCAACTGCCAAAGTACTTACTTTCCTCCCAACTTCCAAAGTACTTACTTGCCTCCCAACTTCCCAAGTACTTACTTGCCTCCCAACTTCCCAAAGTACTCACTTGCCTCCCAACTTCTCAAGTACTTACTTGCCTCCCAACTCTCAAGTACTTACTTGCCTACCAACTCTCAAGTATTGATTTGTCACCCAGCTTCCCAAGTATTTACAAATTAACCAGCTTCCCAAGTATTTACAAATTAACCAGCTTCCCAAGTATTTACAAATTAACCAGCTTCCCAAGTATTCATTGCCCACCCAGCAAGTCACATTCCTAAGTTCATACATACAACTTGAACACATAACACAGTTAATCAACACATTGTAAGTGTTTTAGTATAATCAATGATAAAATCCAACACTTCATGCACAGAACACTGAAACGTGGCCAACAAGAAAATCCACACTACAGACTTGATGTGTGATGTGAGTTTAGTCTTCTGAGCCACAGGCACTGTTAATTAACACCTTCACTCACATCCCAGGACATGCTAGGGACCAGAAGGCTGGTTCTGTATGACATTAGCCTTACAGGAAGAGTAAGTATCTTACTAGGTGTGTATCACTAAAACTACGGTAATCTACAGCTGTATTTACAAAGAGGAAGAGGTGTTAGGTAACATAAGTATATATTCTACAGAAACTAACATTAGTTATAGCATGTACTATTTCACAGTGTGATCATTGTTTAGAGGTTTCATGCTAAGAATGTATAAATAATATGGAACAATAAAATGCTTTCATATAAGTATCTATATGTGTTCACTAATATGTAATCAGTATGCGTAAAAGATGAGCTAATAAATGTTTATACAGTAGAAAGAGTTCAAATATACAAACAAGCCATTTGGATTGATATGTTTCGTCTGTGCCCCTCTTTGACCATCAATGCACTTGTCAAGTTTGGTTGATCTAGCACTTATAGTTTCAGAGAAACTAACTTAAACGTAAAAACTTAATGTTGATGGAGATGCTGACTAAGTCAATGGACTATGAAATGTAGGCCACATCCAGCATTTGATTTGTGGGTTGAGATGGACTACCTAAGATGCATCTATGGTCCACGTTTGGTTGGTCTAGACCTTATACTTTCATTAAAACTAACTTAAACGCAAAAACTTAATGATCACGCCACCGCCACTGGAAAAGCAACACCCGAGTCTCACTTCTACTTTGTGGAGGCAAGACAAAAACTTTGTATCAGTTTATCTAACACATAATATTGAGGTCATTATGTAAACCAGTTTTCGTGGATATTACCACAGGCCATTGATTAAAGAATAATTTATATTGGCCCAGTTAGTTCACCAACTACTGTATTGGAGGATTTCTATTGGTCCCAGTAGGTATAGACTGGTTACACAGTGAGTATTAGTACAGAGCTACAGTGACTAGCACTACTTACCAAGTTCTGTGGAATAAACAGCAGAGATTTACATAACAAGCAGGTATCTTATAATGTCACAGTACTTAATACACATAGTGAAGCTGCCAGACACAGTAAAGATGCCTTACACCAGTATGTTAATATTACCCTACGTATAATTAAGGAAATCATGTTACTGAATGGAAGCTGTTTTTTACAATTAAATGTTCAATGATATCAACACAGAGTCCACCCCCCTTAGCTAGTTACTTGGTACATTATGTAGATCACCTGTAAATTAAGACCTTGGTCTCACTAGATAGCTTCTGTATTGGACACAACAGATTACATCATAATACAAATATATAGTGTGAGTCAATTTGTCATTACAAACATATCTTGACTGATCAAACAACAATTGAATTCAACCCGACAGTTCTTTTTTGAGTAAGAAGTGTTCTGTTAAGATTTTCGGAGACATTTCGTAGGATATGACTGGTGACGTGGGTAGGTCACCCAATAACTTGAGAACTTACCTGGCCACTAAAGTGGATCTCTATGAACTTGCCAAATCGACTACTGTTGTTGTTCCTCATGGTCTTGGCATTTCCAAAGGCTTCTAACAAGGGGTTTGCTGTAAAATATGGCGGTACAGGTCAATAAGTATCATCTGTAATTAACTTATCATGCATATATATATTACGCAATAATACAGTCACCTACTTCTGTATATATATATATATATATTTGGCCTATACTTATCGTTCTAAAAATCCTCAGCTCTGTTTCCTGAGATCCTCGCCTGTCCCTTAATACATTCACTCTAGATATATGTTGCCAAAGAATTAATTTCCCCTCAGGCCAACACTCTAAAATCTCCCGTTTTATGTTTTGGGAGATTACCCGTCCCCTTTGACTTACACTCTAAAATCTCCCGTTTTATGTTTTGGGAGATTACCAGTCCCCTTTGACTTACACTCTAGAATCCTCTGTTCTATGTTTTGGGAGATTACCCGTCCCCTTTGACTTACACTCTAAAATCTCCCGTTTTATGTTTTGGGAGATTACCAGGCCCCTTTGACTTACCCCCTAGAATCCCCTGTTCTATGTTTTGGGAGATTACCCGTCCCTTTGACTTACACTCTAGAATCCTGTGTGCTATGTTTTGTGAGATTACCCGTCCCCTTTGACTTACACTCTAGAATCGTCTGTTCTATGTTTTGGGAGATTACCCGTCCCTTTGACTTACACTCTAGAATCCTGTGTGCTATGTTTTGTGAGATTACCCGTCCCCTTTGACTTACACTCTAAAATCTCCCGTTTTATGTTTTGGGAGATTACCAGGCCCCTTTGACTTACCCCCTAGAATCCCCTGTTCTATGTTTTGGGAGATTACCCGTCCCTTTGACTTACACTCTAGAATCCTGTGTGCTATGTTTTGTGAGATTACCCGTCCCCTTTGACTTACACTCTAAAATCTCCCGTTTTATGTTTTGGGAGATTACCAGGCCCCTTTGACTTACCCCCTAGAATCCCCTGTTCTATGTTTTGGGAGATTACCCGTCCCTTTGACTTACACTCTAGAATCCTGTGTGCTATGTTTTGTGAGATTACCCGTCCCCTTTGACTTACACTCTAGAATCGTCTGTTCTATGTTTTGGGAGATTACCCGTCCCCTTTGACTTACACTCTAGGATCCTCTGTTCTATGTTTTGGGAGATTACCCGTCCCTTTGACTTACACTCTAGAATCCTGTGTGCTATGTTTTGTGAGATTACCCGTCCCCTTTGACTTACACTCTAAAATCTCCCGTTTTATGTTTTGGGAGATTACCAGGCCCCTTTGACTTACCCCCTAGAATCCCCTGTTCTATGTTTTGGGAGATTACCCGTCCCCTTTGACTTACACTCTAAAATCTCCCGTTTTATGTTTTGGGAGATTACCAGGCCCCTTTGACTTACCCCCTAGAATCCCCTGTTCTATGTTTTGGGAGATTACCCGTCCCTTTGACTTACACTCTAGAATCCTGTGTGCTATGTTTTGTGAGATTACCCGTCCCCTTTGACTTACACTCTAGGATCCTCTGTTCTATGTTTTGGGAGATTACCCGTCCCCTATAACTTACACTCTAGAATCCTCTGTTCTATGTTAAGGGAGATTACCCGTCCCCTCTGACTTACACTCTGGAATCCTCTGTTCTATGTTTTGGGAGATTACCCATCCCCTCTGACTTACACTCTAGAATCCTCTGTTCTATGTTAAGGGAGATTACCCGTCCCCTATAACTTACACTCTAGAATCCTCTGTTCTATGTTTTGGGAGATTACCCGTCCCCTTTGACTTACACTCTAAAATCCTCTGTTCTATGTTTTGGGAGATTACACGTCCCCTTTGACTTACACTCTAGAATCCTCTGCTCTATGTTTTGGGAGATTACCCATCCCCTCTGACTTACACTCTAGAATCCTCTGTTCTATGTTTTGGTAGATTACTCTTCCCCTCTGACTTACACTCTAGAATCCTCTGTTCTATGTTTCGGGAGATTACTCTTCCCCTCTGACTTACACTCTAGAATCCTCTGTTCTATGATTTGGGAGATTACCCGTCCCCTCTGACATACACTCTAAAATCCTCTGTTCTATGTTTTGGGAGATTACTCGTCCCCTTTGACTTACACTCTAAAATCCTCTGTTCGATCTGTCCTGAGCTCTGGCCTCGTGACATGGTCAGGTACTTGAGTATGTACTTTGTGGATTCTGTCTTTCCTGCTCCAGATTCCCCGCTAACGATGATGGACTGGCTCAGCTTAGACACCTTCATATCTCGTAGAGCTTTGTCAGCTGTAACCAAGCAAATCAAACCTCAGCTAGGATAAATGGACACCAGCAGGATCTGTCATCAGTTAGGGTCACAGACAGGATATATCATCAGTTAGGGTTACCAGCAGGATATATCATCAGTTAGGGTCACCAACAGGATATATCATCAGTTAGGGTCACCAACAGGATATATCGTTAGTTAGGGTCACCAACAGGATCTGTCATCAGTTAGGGTCACCAACAGGATATATCATCACTTAGGGTCACCAACAGGATATTTTGTTAGTTAGGGTCACCAACAGGATATATCATCAGTTAGGGTCACAAACAGGATATATCATTAGTTAGGGTCACTAATAGGATATATCATTAGTTAGGGTCACTAACAGGATATATCATTAGTTAGGGGCACCAACAGGATATATCATCAGTTAGGGTCACCAATAGGAGATATCATCAGTTAGCTATATAGGGTCACAAACAGGATATATCATCAGTTAGGGTCACCAATAGGAGATATCATCAGTTAGCTATATAGGGTCACCAACAGGATATATCATTACTTAGGGTCACCAACAGGATATTTCGTTAGTTAGGGTCACCAACAGGATATATCGTCAGTTAGGGTCACCAAAAGGATATATCATCAGTTAGGGTCACGAACAGGATATATCATCAGTTAGGGTCACAAACAGGATATATCATCAGTTAGGGTTACCAATAGGATATATCATCAGTTAGCTATATAGGGTCACCAACTGGATATATCATCAGTTAGGGTCACCAATAGGATATATCATCAGTTAGGGTCACCAATAGGAGATATCATCAGTTAGCTATATAGGGTCACCAACTGGATATATCATCAGTTAGGGTCACCAATAGGAGATATCATCAGTTAGCTATATAGGGTCGCCAACAGGATATATCATTAGTTAGGGTAACCAACAGGATATATCATGAGTTAGGGTCACCAACAGGATATATCGTCAGTTAGGGTCACCAAAAGGATATATCATCAGTTAGGGTTACCAATAGGATATATCATCAGTTAGGGTCACAAACAGGATATATCATTAGTTAGGGTCACTAATAGGATATATCATTAGTTAGGGTCACTAACAGGATATATCATTAGTTAGGGGCACCAACAGGATATATCGTTAGTTAGGGTCACCAAAAGGATATATCATCAGTTAGGGTCACCAATAGGAGATATCATCAGTTAGCTATATAGGGTCGCCAACAGGATATATCATTAGTTAGGGTAACCAACAGGATATATCAACAGTTAGGGTCACCAACAGGATATATCATGAGTTAGGGTCACCAACAGGATATATCATAAGTTAGGGTCACCAACAGGATATATAATGACCCCGGGTCACCAACAGGATATATCATCACTTAGGGTCGCCAACAGGATATTTTGTTAGTTAGGGTCACCAACAGGAGTCACCAACAGGATATTTTGTTAGTTAGGGTCACCAACAGGAGATATCATCAGTTAGGGTCACCAACAGTATATATCGTTAGTTAGGGTCACCAAAAGGATATATCATCAGTTAGGGTCACCAATAGGATATATCATCAGTTAGCTATATAGGGCCGGGTCACCAACAGGATATATCATTACTTAGGGTCACCAACAGGATATTTCGTTAGTTAGGGTCACCAACAGGATATATAATGACCCCGGGTCACCAACAGGATATATCATCACTTAGGGTCCCCATCAGGATATTTTGTTAGTTAGGGTCACCAACAGGAGTCACCAACAGGATATTTTGTTAGTTAGGGTCACCAACAGGAGTCACCAACAGGATATTTTGTTAGTTAGGGTCTCCAACAGGATATATCATTAGTTAGGATCACCAACAGGATATATCATCAGTTATGGTCACCAACAGGATATATCATTAGTTAGGGTCACCAACAGGATATATCGTTAGTTAGGGTCACCAAAAGGATATATCATCAGTTAGGGTTACCAATAGGATATATCATCAGTTAGCTATATAGGGTCACCAACAGGATATATCATCAGTTAGGGTCACCAACAGGATATATTGTTAGTTAGGGTCACCAACAGGATATATCATCAGTTAGGGTCACCAACAGGATATAGCATCAGTTAGCTATATAGGGTCACCAACAGGATATATCATCAGTTAGGGTCACCAAAAGGATATATCATCAGTTAGGGTCACCAACAGGATATATCATCAGTTAGCTATATAGGGCCGGGTCACCAACAGGATATATCATCAGTTAGGGTCACCAACAGGATATATCATCAGTTAGGGTCACCAACAGGATATATCATCAGTTAGCTATATAGGGTCACCAACAGGATATATCATCAGTTAGCTATATAGGGTCACCAACAGGATATATCATGAAAATCAAGTTGTTTCTTCATTGACATGTATTGAAATGTGTATAGTTGCGTATACCTGTATGATACATACTCTGTGTATAGGTGTGTTAACCTGTCTGACACACACTCTGTGTATAGGTGTGTTTACCTGTCTGACACACACTCTGTGTATAGTTGTGTATACCTGTCTAATACAAACTCTGTGTATAGGTATGTATACCTTTCTGACACACACTCTGTGTATAGGTGTGTTTCCCTGTAGGACATGTACTCTGTGTAAAGTTGTGCATACCTGTATGATACATACTCTGTGTATAGGTGTGTATACCTGTGTGACATGTACTCTGTGTACACCTGTTTGATACACACTCTGTGTATAGGTGTGTTTACCTGTATGATACATACTCTGTGTATATGTGTGTATACCTGTCTGACACACACTCTGTGTATAGGTGTGTATACCTGTCTGACACACATTCTGTGTATAGGTGTGAATAGCTGTCTGACACACATTCTGTGTATAGGTGTGTATACCTGTCTGACACACATTCTGTGTATAGGTGTTTTTACCTGTCTGACACATACTGTGTATAGGTGTGGTTACCTGTATGACACATACTCTGTGTATAGGTGTGTTTACCTGTATGACACATACTCTGTGTACAGGTGTGTTTACCTGTCTGACACATACTCTGTGTATAGGTGTGGTTACCTGTATGACACATACTCTCTGTGTATAGGTGTGGTTACCTGTATGACACATACTCTGTGTATAGGTGTGTTTACCTATCTGACACATACTCTGTGTATAGGTGTGGTTACCTATCTGACACATACTCTGTGTATAGGTGTGGTTACCTGTCTGACACATACTCTGTGTATAGGTGTGGTTACCTGTCTGACACATACTCTGTGTATAGGTGTGGTTACCTGTCTGACACATACTCTGTGTATAGGTGTGGTTACCTGTCTGACACATACTCTGTGTATAGGTGTGGTTACCTGTCTGACACATACTCTGTGTATAGGTGTGGTTACCTGTCTGACACATACTCTGTGTATAGGTGTGGTTACCTGTCTGACACATACTCTGTGTATAGGTGTGGTTACCTGTCTGACACATACTCTGTGTATAGGTGTGGTTACCTGTCTGACACATACTCTGTGTATAGGTGTGGTTACCTGTCTGACACATACTCTGTGTATAGGTGTGGTTACCTGTCTGACACATACTCTGTGTATAGGTGTGGTTACCTGTCTGACACATACTCTGTGTATAGGTGTGGTTACCTGTCTGACACATACTCTGTGTATAGGTGTGGTTACCTGTCTGACACATACTCTGTGTATAGGTGTGGTTACCTGTCTGACACATACTCTGTGTATAGGTGTGGTTACCTGTCTGACACATACTCTGTGTATAGGTGTGGTTACCTGTCTGACACATACTCTGTGTATAGGTGTGGTTACCTGTCTGACACATACTCTGTGTATAGGTGTGGTTACCTGTCTGACACATACTCTGTGTATAGGTGTGGTTACCTGTCTGACACATACTCTGTGTATAGGTGTGGTTACCTGTCTGACACATACTCTGTGTATAGGTGTGGTTACCTGTCTGACACATACTCTGTGTATAGGTGTGGTTACCTGTCTGACACATACTCTGTGTATAGGTGTGGTTACCTGTCTGACACATACTCTGTGTATAGGTGTGGTTACCTGTCTGACACATACTCTGTGTATAGGTGTGGTTACCTGTATGACACATACTCTGTGTATAGGTGTGGTTACCTGTGTGACACTTACCTATGGCGTACACATGTGGAGGCATAGTTCCCAGAGATTTGCCCTGGTATTTCTGGATGGTGGCGTTGGTGTAAAGATCAGGTACCTCATAGTACGGATTCAGAGCAATCAGTATGTTGGCAGTGTAGGTCTGTAACATATTCATGTATATAATATCAAATTTTATATTTTTTTAATCCGTCACCATTAATGCATTGTTTAATACGAAAGTGATATTCATTTCTGAGGTAAGATACAATCTAGAAATTCCATAAGGCAGTTACAAATTCAAGTTAAGTCTAAATTCAAAAGTTGATCTATCTAAAACAAAATTGTTTGCAAGCCGATATGTTATGCCCCCTTAAGCCCCTACCTTCCTTGTGAGGGGTACGGTATAACGATGTGAACAGCACCGCTATGTTATGCCCCCTTAAGCCCCTACCTTCCTTGTGAGGGGTATGGTATAACGATGTGAACAGCAGAACTAGTTTGTACAGACAATCATTCTATGCTGGTCACTATGAAATCAACTTGTTTTGATATTCGCACCCAAGTCATGCCTAACTACCACCTGAAATGTACCCTACACACACTTGGAAAGTAACTGAAATGGAAGCAGATTAGCCTAACAAGACAATATCTAACACACAAACTTACATAGATCATGTTTTTCATGTAACGGATCCTGAGATTGTGGAGAAGCGTGGCCTCGTTGAGGAACATAAGCCCACCTGTGGAAAACAACAATGATACGATGATAGGTGGAGACAGAAACTAAATTACTTACAATTTTATCACAAGCATATGCATTATTTCGAGAAATGAAAGGGCCTAGATTAATAATTTCCTCCGCAGAGTTTATTTATAATGCTGATATGAAAATATCCTTGTCCAAGCCTCCTGCAATAACAGCAGGTCACCCTTTTACCTACTTAGTGATCAAACAGGTCTAGCTTAGATCACCAGCCATAGAATCGGACATGTTAGTTTTCAAGAATTGAGAGGCCAAATGGAACAAGTACAGTGATAGATATGATGACTGAAGATTGAGAAATTGTATGGGACAAGTAGTGTGTTAGATGTTTAGATTCGGGGTTACAACAGTGTATGGGTGTAAACATACAGTTGTCGTCGACATCCTTGTTGTCATACTCCTCCGCAGGGAACACTCTGTCGTACACGGAGTGGATTGTCTGTAAATAACAACACCATTAGCTTATCAATCACATATATACCAGAAACATGGGTAATAGAAATGTCTCAATTAATGTCTTATCAATCACATATATACCAGAAACATGGGTAATAGAAATGTCTCAATTAATGTCTTATCAATCACATATATACCAGAAACATGGGTAATAGAAATGTCTCAATTAATGTCTTATCAATCACATATATACCAGAAACATGTGTAATAGAAATGTCTCAATTAATGTCTTATCAATCACATATATACCAGAAACATGTGTAATAGAAATGTCTCAATTAATGTCTTATCAATCACATATATACCAGAAACATGTGTAATAGAAATGTCTCAATTAATGTCTTATCAATCACATATATACCAGAAACATGTGTAATAGAAATGTCTCAATTAATGTCTTATCAATCACATATATACCAGAAACATGTGTAATAGAAATGTCTCAATTAATGTCTTATCAATCACATATATACCAGAAACATGTGTAATAGAAATGTCTCAATTAATGTCTTATCAATCACATATATACCAGAAACATGTGTAATAGAAATGTCTCAATTAATGTCTTATCAATCACATATATACCAGAAACATGTGTAATAGAAATGTCTCAATTAATGTCTTATCAATCACATATATACCAGAAACATGTGTAATAGAAATGTCTCAATTAATGTCTTATCAATCACATATATACCAGAAACATGTGTAATAGAAATGTCTCAATTAATGTCTTATCAATCACATATATACCAGAAACATGTGTAATAGAAATGTCTCAATTAATGTCTTATCAATCACATATATACCAGAAACATGTGTAATAGAAATGTCTCAATTAATGTCTTATCAATCACATATATACCAGAAACACATGTAATAGAAATGTCTCAATTAATGTCTTATCAATCACATATATACCAGAAACATGAGTTATAGAAATGTCTTATCAATCGCATATATACCAGAAACATGAGTAATAGATTTAATGTCTCAATTAATGTCTTCAGTTTCTACAATATATCTTTTTATTTACTGCAATACCTAAAAATGTATCAAAGTAATGTTTTAAAGTTATCTGCCTGACATAACTGATTTAAGATTTAAGAGTTTCCAAGAATTCATTTTTTCAGATATGTGCCTGTGATAAGATTACCACAGTACTGTTTTTGCTGTGTTATCATGAGGGGCCCTTATAAGAGGGTATATCTTACCGTTCCGGGAGCATCAAACGGTTCTATGGAGATGTTGTCGGACCCTATGTCAGTGATCCGTCCTAGCTTGAAGCCATCGGCCGCGTGTGGCACCCACACCTTCTTCCCGCCGTCCATGGTGAATCACCACCTGTAATTAACAGGTGATAGCAGGTGTCAAGGTGATGGGATATATACAGGTACTTGGTTACATACACATTTAAAGCTTAACAGTGACCATAAAATACCATTTACTACAGCATGTTTTTACATAAAGAACTCAAGACATTGACCTTCACAAAACTTTGAAAGGTGTTACAGGATGAACATGTTAACACTGTATGCCCTGTGCGGCTTTTTACTGAAATAGGATGTATATATATATACAATATATAATATACCAGAATATATATATATATATATAGATAAACAACATGCATGAATTCAGCCTTATGCAAGATATGACATTATCTAAACTGCATTTGTACATCAAATTATGTTAAAATTGAGTAATTTTTTTCGGAGTTATTGCATGAAAATCAGAAAAGGTAGCCTCATTACATAGGCCATAAATATGTACACATCAGTGCAGCAATTTATCAAACTTGGTCCAACACTTGTCAATATTAATGTGCAAGCCGAATTCTGTTGTAATCCAACCGTTTTTAGGGGAGTTGTTGCCCAGGAACCAAATAGCGCATCAGAAATGTCTAACCTCATTAATGATGCATAAATATGCATGCATGGATTTGGCCAACAAACTTAGCCTGACACCTGCCACATACACCAAAATTGATATGCCTAAATAGGCTAATTTTCTCTTAAAGTGGGTGATAAAAAAAAGGATTACATAATGCTTGTGTATATGATGCATACTATTGTAGATACATTTAGTATTTAGCAACAAAGTGTTAAAAATGTCTTTAAAACCAAACATTCTCCAATTTTGGTTGGTCTTTTCTGTGAAAATATTCAATTTCAAAGCATTTGAATAAAACTAGCACCCTGGAGATCTATCGCAAACAACATCTATCTCATAAGACAGGGCCATGATCAGCTATACTGAAATCTAGATTTACTGGCGACGTGATGGGAGGCTGATACAGGCAGTAGGAGGACGCCAGGCTTTCCTGTTGTACCTCAGGGTTATCTTCTAGTAGCTTTACCTGTATTGATTTTAAATCTGCCACAGGTATCAGTATATATGTACTACAGGTAGGCAGTGGTGAGGCCATCTGCTCCACAATCCAGATTAGAGTTTTGTTATGCAGTACATTCATACCCATGTATAGTAGTGTTGGCAGTTACAGTAACTGCAATGAATACTGAGAGTATACACTGAGGATCCTGTGTGCTACAAACCTATCAGTAACCAGTCGACCAGTACTTCCTACATACTGAGACAGCAATTTGTCAGTCAGATATGCTCTCCAAATTTAAATTTTCAAATGTACATTCAATTTTGGACCTATACTGATTACAGGAAATGTTGGCCACTGTTAAACTTTTGCCTTTTTTCACCGTCTGTGAGGAGGGCAAATTTATCACGACGGTGGAAAAAATAGCACACAATACACATAATATGTAAAGGATGAAAACACTGCGCGAAAATGGTCATACCATGGCCAGTGAAGGGCCAGTGAAGGGCCAGTGAAGGGCAAAAGGTTGACAGGGTGAAAGTTTCTGGTAAACAGATCACAAATCAAGATAAGAATTGTGTGTCAAAACACCTATCATTTCATGATAGTTATGTTGTATACATTTGATCAACTACCCTGCAGTAGGTACAGTTGGTCTGATATCACCACTGTCCTATTAGTAGTATACAATATAAAGTATAGACAAAACAATACTTTAACTATAGAATCCTGTCTATAACTGTCAAAAACTTAGTTTAACCACAGAAACCGTCCCATAACATCATTAAGTACCATACAGAGAAACTATTCTATACCTTAACAGTACAACAGTAACCAGTCTATAACATACCACTGTCTATAACATCAGTACCATACAGAGAAACTATTCTATACCTTAACAGTACAACAGTAACCAGTCTATAACATAACTGTCTATAACATCAGTACCATACAGAGAAACTATTCTATACCTTAACAGTACAACAGTAACCAGTCTATAACATAACTGTCTATAACATCAGTACCATACAGAGAAACTATTCTATACCTTAACAGTACAACAGTAACCAGTCTATAACATAACTGTCTATAACATCAGTACCATACAGAGAAACTATTCTATACCTTAACAGTACAACAGTAACCAGTCTATAACATAACTGTCTATAACATCAGTACCATACAGAGAAACTATTCTATACCTTAACAGTACAACAGTAACCAGTCTATAACATAACTGTCTATAACATCAGTACCATACAGAGAAACTATTCTATACCTTAACAGTACAACAGTAACCAGTCTATAACATAACTGTCTATAACATCAGTACCATACAGAGAAACTATTCTATACCTTAACAGTACAACAGTAACCAGTCTATAACATAACTGTCTATAACATCAGTACCATACAGAGAAACTATTCTATACCTTAACAGTACAACAGTAACCAGTCTATAACATAACTGTCTATAACATCAGTACCATACAGAGAAACTATTCTATACCTTAACAGTACAACAGTAACCAGTCTATAACATAACTGTCTATAACATCAGTACCATACAGAGAAACTATTCTATACCTTAACAGTACAACAGTAACCAGTCTATAACATAACTGTCTATAACATCAGTACCATACAGAGAAACTATTCTATACCTTAACAGTACAACAGTAACCAGTCTATAACATAACTGTCTATAACATCAGTACCATACAGAGAAACTATTCTATACCTTAACAGTACAACAGTAACCAGTCTATAACATAACTGTCTATAACATCAGTACCATACAGAGAAACTATTCTATACCTTAACAGTACAACAGTAACCAGTCTATAACATAACTGTCTATAACATCAGTACCATACAGAGAAACTATTCTATACCTTAACAGTACAACAGTAACCAGTCTATAACATAACTGTCTATAACATCAGTACCATACAGAGAAACTATTCTATACCTTAACAGTACAACAGTAACCAGTCTATAACATAACTGTCTATAACATCAGTACCATACAGAGAAACTATTCTATACCTTAACAGTACAACAGTAACCAGTCTATAACATAACTGTCTATAACATCAGTACCATACAGAGAAACTATTCTATACCTTAACAGTACAACAGTAACCAGTCTATAACATAACTGTCTATAACATCAGTACCATACAGAGAAACTATTCTATACCTTAACAGTACAACAGTAACCAGTCTATAACATAACTGTCTATAACATCAGTACCATACAGAGAAACTATTCTATACCTTAACAGTACAACAGTAACCAGTCTATAACATAACTGTCTATAACATCAGTACCATACAGAGAAACTATTCTATACCTTATAATTAACAGTACAACAGTAACCAGTCTATAACATAACTTAGCACA
Source organism: Mizuhopecten yessoensis (assembly GCF_002113885.1). Taxonomy (NCBI): domain Eukaryota; kingdom Metazoa; phylum Mollusca; class Bivalvia; order Pectinida; family Pectinidae; genus Mizuhopecten; species Mizuhopecten yessoensis. Next base: position 144,861 of record NW_018479966.1, on the reverse strand, counting down.
GAAACTTCTCCATTATAGCCAGCATGATAAAGGTCTGGTCTACATGCGTGATATGGTTCCAAAATATTACTTCCCTGACATGTACATTGGCATATACAATCATTCTGTCAATATACCCTGCACCAAAGCACCTTGTAAAGCCTAGACTGATTTAAAACCAGCAAAGATATCTCTGTATCAGAGACTTATGACATTTTGTACAAACACTCTAATAGAACAATGTGAAACAAGAGGCCCAATGGGCCTGCATCGCTCACCTGTTATTAATCTAACACTTGTAATATTAAGATTTCATAAGAACCTATTAAAAGATTTAAACATATGATGCCTCTGACCTTGATTGTCGAACAAGGACATTAGGTTGAAAGTGGATCAAGGTCATTCATTTGAACTAGCATGGTAGTCCTTCATCCCAGCATGCTACAGGCCCAAATTCAGTACCCTGGCTCTTTTGCTTATTGAAAAGAAGTTGCTTGAAGATTTTACGACATTTGACCCCTGTGACCTTGAAAGTGGGTCAAGGTCATTCAGTTGAACAAACTTGATAGTCCTTCATCCCAGCATAATACAGGCCCATGACAGTACCTGGGCCTTTTGGTTATTGAGAAGAAGTTGTTTTAAGATTTTAAGACATCAGACCCCAGTGACCTTGAAAGTGGGTCAAGGTTATTTATTTGAACAAACTTGGTAGCCCTTCATCCCAGTATGCTACAGGCCCAATATCAGTACCCTGGGCCATTTGGTTATTGAGAAGAAGTTGTTTGAGGATTTTAAAGACATATGACACCAGTGACCTTGAAAGTGGGTCAAGGTCATTCATTTGAACAAACTTGGTAGCCCTTCATCCCAGCATGCTACAGGCCCAATATCAGTACCCTGGGCCTTTTGGTTATTGAGAAGAAGTTGTTTGAAGATTTTAACATATTTGACCCCTGTGACCTTGAAAGTGGGTCAAGGTCATTTATTTGAACAAACTTGGTAGCCCTTGATCCCAGCATGCTACTGGCCAAATATCATCTTCCTAGGCCTTTTGGTTACTGAAAAGAAGTTGTTTAAAGCAAAAAGTTGATGCCGGACAGACGGACGACGGACGCTGCACCATAACATAAGCTCCCTTGCCCTTCGGGCAGGTGAGCTAAAAAGGGAATTAGATCAGTTTGAGATAACTGTATAGATCAGGTGTGTTCCTTTCCCATAAACATACTGACTTTCCCTGTTTTTAATACCTGGGGCCGTGCACCGTTACAGTTGACAAACTTGTCAATCATATATCCAGTGATTATTGTAACCACAGTATTGATATCCCAGACTTAGAAAAGAGCCTCCTTCCAAACGTATGTGTGTGTACACAACATTATCAGAACACTATGACTAACACTTGTATACATGTGAAAGTTAAGTTACACAATACAATGGACAAATCGTCACTGCTTTTTCAATAATAAAAGGTAATGTAATTTATAAAACTATCCAAGTTCTTTGATACGCATGTTCACAAGCACATGTACATGTACAACAATTTGAAACATACATTTATCTACAAGTGAAATGCATGCTAATGTTAAGAATATGCTGATTATTAAATAATTAACACACACTTATTACTTTCTTCAAGGAGATATTTTTCCTCTATAAAGTACTATAGTGATATTCACTAATATAAGATATTTCAGTTCTCTGTTTCAGTTGTTCAGATAATCGCTCAAGCCAAACATATATCTAATCAAAATAATAGAATCTGATAAAAAGAATGATGTAGCCAACAAAACTGTTTAACACATGGCAACATTTTTCCTAGTGGCTAAAGTAGTAATATAGCTTTGACCCGTTGTAGCATATTACACCTAAATCTTCAGCAACTGTATATAATACAAGTGTTTTGTTCAAGGCTGGGGATATAAAATGTCTTCATGTTATGAGCCAGGAATGCAGTCTCAAGGGGTGGGACTTGGCCCTAGCACCAATAATGGTAGCATATATAGTGTATTCATCTATTTAAAATCAGCAATTGTATATATAATGACTATAGTGTGTTGGTTGATTTCAAACATTTACACATATAATACACACACATGCAATACACATATACATTATAAAAGCACCTGTAACACACAAACACACATACACACATGAAACTTGTAATACACACATCACATACCTCATTGAGTGTCTACATTCCTTAATAATTATTCATACTCCATCTTCATTAATCTACACTAATAATTCCAACACAAATGTGTGACTTTCTGCGCAATCTTCTACTCAATTTGACCCTGCCCCCATATAACTCCCTTCTGTTTTTTACCACCCCTAAACGGCTACCTCCAGCCATACATCAGCCCCTAAATCAATACATCTACCACCCCTAAACTGCTACCTCCAGCCATACATGTCATCAGTCCCTAAATCAATACATTTCCCACGCCTAAACGGCTACCTCCAGCCACACATCAGTCCCTAAATCAATATATTTACCACCCCTAAACCGCTACCTCCAGCCATACATCAGCCCCTAAATCAATACATTTACCGCCCCTAACCGGCTGCCTCCAGCCATACATCAGTCCATTAATCAATACATTTACCACACCTAAACGGCTACCTCCAGCCCAACATCAGTCCCTAAATCAATATATACCCCCCCTAAACGGCTACCTCCAGCCACACATCAGTCCCTAAATCAATAAATTTACTACACCTAAACAGCTACCTCCAGCAATACATCAGTCCCTAAATCAATACATCTAACCCCCCAAACGGCTACCTCCAGCCATACATCAGCCCCTAAATCAATACATCTACCAGACCTAAACGGCTACCTCCAGCCACACATCAGTCCCTAAATCAATACATTTCCCACACCTAAACGGCTCCCTCCAGCCATACATCAGTCCCTAAATTGATACCTCTAACACCCCTAACGGCTACCTCCAGCCATACATGTCATCAGTCCCTAAATCAATACATTTAGCACACCTAAACAGCTACCTCCAGCAATACATCAGTCCCTAAATCAATTCATTTCCCACGCCTAAACGGCTACCTCCAGCCTTTCACCAGTCCCTAAATCAATCCATCTAACACCCCAAACGGCTACCTCCAGCCATACATCAGCCCCTAAATCAATACATCTACCACCCCTAAACGGCTACCTCCAGCCACACATCAGTCCCTAAATCAATACATTTTCCACCCCTAAACGGCTACCTCCTGCCATACATCAGTCCCTAAATCAATTCATTTCCCACGCCTAAACGGCTACCTCCAGCCATACATGTCATCAGTCCCTAAATCAATACATTTTCCACCCCTAAACGGCTACCTCCAGCCCAACATCAGTCCCTAAATCAATACATTTCCCACCCCTAAACGGCTACCTCCTGCCATACATCAGTCCCTAAATCAATACATTTACCACATCTGCTACAGGTGTCAGTTTCCGGCAAGTAATTATAATCACAATTCAAATATCACAATGTCATTTTAAGAAGTCAATTGTGCTATTCCTTATTTCAGGAAATTTAAGACTATACTAATAAACTAACACAACTTTACAATTTAATAATTAGCACAAGGTTTAAGATATGGTCACCTGTACACAACAGAAAGTCTGTTTCTGAAGACTGATTCACTATGTATTGTAGCTCATACATAAACAAAGGCAACTAGCAGCAAACAAGAAAATTCAGTGTACGTAACAAAATTATATAGCACTTATTTTATGATGTTACATGACACCAGATCAGGAAAACCCTCTCCAGAACCGGCAGCCAGATGGTTAAGGATTTTTACAGAAAATTCTATTACCTGATTAGTTGCCATGGTAATGAGACTGATGCTACCTTATACCCATCATTGAATTACCTGTAGATAAATGGGTAGCATTCACCTAACAGCAGCACACACACCCAGATAACAAAGCCGGTATATCAGCAAGCTGGCACAAAACCTATAGCAGTAATGTTTATGGTCAAGTTTACCTGAATATTAGTTCTGCATAAAGAGGCATGCATTTATCTAGAGGCCTAGGGCTGAACCCGACTCCTAATCCTTGATAATAAATTGTGAGGGAAACAAAACACAATATATAACCCTACTCCCAATTCAAGGTTATAAATATATTACTAGGGGTGAAGATGAGATAAGGTGGTTAAAGTTGGGTAGGAGATGAGACAGGGTTATTTAATACAGGTCTGGGTGTAAATGAGCCAAAGTGATTTTAGTTGGAGTGTATCCGTAGATGAGACAAGATAATTTAGTAGGAGTGTAGATGACATAAAATTTGACCATTAACATTGGAGTGTAGATGATACAAAATTATTTAAGTTTGTGTGACGATGAGCAAGGTGATTTTTGTTGGAGTGTAGATGAGACAAGATAGTTTAGTTGGAGTGTAGATGAGACAAGATAGTTTAGTTGGAGTGTAGATGAGACAAGATAGTTTAGTTCTAGTGTAGATGAGACAAGATAGTTTAGTTGGAGTGTAGATGAGACAAGATAGTTTAGTTGGAGTGTAGATGAGACAAGATAATTTAGTTGGAGTGTAGATGAGATAAGATAATTAAGTTGGAGTGTAGATGAGATAAGATAATTTAGTTGGAGTGTAGATGAGACAAGATAATTTAGTTGAGTGTATCCGTAGATGAGACTAATAGAATCATTCACCCCCTTGGGGGTGAGACAGGGGGATCTCAACCCAAGGGGTAAGATTCTTAAGTTGCCAAACACGCGGCTTGCAGAGTGTTTGACAGCTTAAGAATCTTAAGAGGCTTTGCCGAGTGTTTGGCAACTTAAGAATCTTTTCCCGAGGGTTGAGATCCCCTGTCTCACTCCCAAGGGGGTGAATGATTATTTTTCTCTTACCCTGTTTACCCTCTTATCTATCTAATATTGCCGTTACATCAATGCAAGATAATGCTGATATGATGCGATTGAATTGTCGACATGACGTCATTGTATTGTTGCCGTGACATCATGGTATTGTTGCCGTGACGTCATGGTATTGTTGAGAACGTGCAAAGAGCATGTGTAGCTTGTCTCAACTCTAGGGTGATTATTGTTTGAAGTGAAGATGAGACAATGTGATTCTAGTTGGAGTGATAATGAGACAAGGCAAGTATAATTTTGGTAAAGATGAGTTTAGTTGGGGTGGAGATGAAATGAGATTAATAGAATCTCTCACCCCCTTTGGGAGAAGATTCAACCTGAGGGAGAAGATTCTTATGTTGCCATACACGAGGCTTTGCCGAGTGTTTGGCAACTTAAGAATCTTTCCTGAGGGTTTAGATTCCTCTATCTTACCCACAAGGGGGTGAATGATTCTTTTTCTCTTATCCTGTTCTTCCAATGTGTATCATATACACAATGTAATGACAACGTTACATGCTAAATTCAGGGTTGACGTGTTGTTGATGGATTGTTGACATGACGTCATTGTATTGTTGACGTGACGTCATTATATTGTTGAAGTGACGTCATACCATTGTTATGAATAGGGGAATCCCCCCGTCTCAACCCTAGGGTGAGACAAGGAAATCTCACACCGGTAAAAGTGAAGATACACCTGTCCAGGGTAAGAGAAAAGATGATCTCAATGGGAATATAGGTAAGGCCCATTATCCCCCCACCCCCCTCCAACAGAAAAATGATCCAATTTGAAACTTCATTGCTTTAATATACAACTCCAGTTCCTTCTGAAATAGGGTTAAACAAAAATTAGTAACACTTTGTGCCATAAATAATATGAATCCTATATTTCTCCAATAAAAACCAGAAACATTATGCCATGTGGTTAGATAAGAAAATGTGTAAATGTTTCTTTCATTCTAATTTCAGAATGCTTGAACTATTTGGGTGAGAATCAGGGTTAGAAAATTTGCATAAAAGTTAGAGGTCTCTTTGTCACTCTATTGACACCCAGCAAAGAGTACTCTATTGTGTAAACACTGTACCTCATTTCTATATTTAGATACAGGATGAAAAGGACAGGGCCCACCAGGTCCCCTGACTAGTTTACGTCTATACATGTACGTACACTGTACTTGTGGTCTTTGTTCTCCCTATACATTTCTATAGTAGGACTGTATTATGTAATATTACACAAGAATTAGTAGTATCGTACACATGTGTCTGCGCACGTCATCTTTTAGTTTTGATTGTGATCAATTAACTATTTAAAGAACTATCCATGACCTGTTTCATTTGATTGACAGCACGTGGCTGAGTTTTGTTCTACATAGTTATAGGGAAACCCCTTGGAATGTGATAGATTTCCTTCGCTTAACACTGATGTCATACACGTACATGTTATCTGATCGGCAGATCAAAGTTGTGGACAGGTGTGTTATAGCTGGCTGACCACTCAGTTGATCGGTATCAATATCTCGCTGTATCGATTGTTACCTGTACAGGTATACGCCCTGTCAGGCTTTGCATACGACTGTCAAACACTTTCGACACCTCTAACACGGTGTAAGGCTAATTATCGCTGTCTGTTACCACATATCAGACACAGGTATCAGCGTCGAGTACCTCCCAGAAATCCAGGTATTTCATGTGATAATCAAGACTCACCTGTGACACCGACACCTGTTGAAGATGATTTTTCCAATAAAACTACATTACATGAAGCATCAAAAATATACGTACGACTTTGTTTAGGCGTGATCTTTTCCTCTCGTAGTGTTTCTGATTTGTTACAAAGGTCTATTTCCAGTTGTATACTTCCGTGCTGACTTGCAACCGGCGAGTTGACCTGCTAAAAATAGAGGAGTAAATCGCGGAAGAATTTGTCTGTCAGAATTTACACCTGGGGAAATAGTTCTTATATTTCGGTTACTTTTATATTTAAAAATATGTTAGTAATACCTGAAAAAACTAAACCAGGATAATAATTGTTTTAGGGGAAATTAAAGGCGTTTATTTTGACTAAAAATGCTTTATGAATTGTGTGAATTAGTTTTACAGAAAATGAAAACAGTGTAACACGCCGGATGTTCGTCCGCTTTAGGAGAAAAATATAGTTACCTCCCCTTAAATTAGAAGTAAAACCCGTTTTAGTGCGCAGTGTCAGTGTTAAAACAGTTTGTTTAAGCCCCGCATGTAGCCAATTAAGATATCACCATAGTCATGAACGTTTTCCTGTCAATATATTAAGACGATTTTGATATTGCTTTTGTAATCTATCATTTTTAACAATTCTTGTTAACTCAATGTCTCAGAAAGTACCGGAGAGATCTTTCTCAAATAACACATAAAGGTTTCCAATGGTCTCTAGATATGTATATCGAATTTTAAGACTGATTGCAAAACCAAGATGGCCGAAAGGCAGCCATTTTGACATTTGAATTTAAAGCTAATTGTTAGCGCTATTTCTCACTGCTGGAAGGATTTTTCTTAAATCTGACAAGAAGGTTCCCCACGATCCTAATATATGCATATCAAATTTCGGGACTTATTGCAAAACCAAGATGGCCGAAAGGTAGCCATCTTGAATTTGAGAATATGCTGGAGCGATTTTTCTTAAAATTCACATTTAGTTTCCACATGGTTCCTAGTTGTGCATACCAAAATTTTAGGACTTAAGAGAAAACCAAGATGGCCGACAGGCAGCCATCTTGAATTTGAGAGTTAAAGTTTATTAGCACTATTTCTCAGAAGGTACAAGAGGGGTCTTTATCAATTTTCACATGAGGGCTCCCCATGTTGCCATGTATTTCAAATTTGGGGACAGACTTAAAAAACTAAGATGGCCAGCAGGTGGCCATATTGGATTTGGGAGTTATATATTGTAAGCGCTATTTCTTAAAAAGTTTTGGAGAAGGATCTTTGTCAAATTTCACATAAAGGTTTCTCTTGGTTCTCTAAAAGTTATGCATATAAAAATGTTTGGACTAATCGGAAAACCAAGATGGCAGACAGGCAGCTGTCTTGTTACATATTAGTTTGTTATAGCTCTATTTCTCATAAAATTGCTGGAGGGATCATTCCCAAATTTGATATGTAGGTTTCCCTTGGTCATTAGTTGTGCATTTTAACTTTTGAGACTAATCAGAAGAACAAGATGGCTGCCAGGTAAACTGGCCAAACAGAGAAGAGAAAAGATCAAACTGACAGAAAGTTCTAATGGAGATTGTACGATGGTGGGCGCCAAGATCACTATGGGATCTCGTTTTACATAGATGATATTGGCCTGATTAGTTTATTGTCACCAATCATTGATGCTAATGTCTTGAAACAGCCCTCTTTAAGAATTTCAAGGTCTAGCACCATGATACTTTGATATGGTTTTGTAGTAGAACTGGACTGGGTCAATTGTCAGCGACAGTGGTAGCTCAGTTGGTAGATTATCAGTCTGGAGTTCTCCTTCTCCTGTTACAAATCTGGTACCCAACACAATATACCCACATAAGGGGGTCTAGGGTATTGTGTTTCTTTTTGGGTCAAAGACTTGGTTGAAGGAGGGAAGAATGAAGAATTAGACAGGGTCAATCGTTGGCAACCAGGTAGCTCAATTGGTAGAGTATATGTCAGAGTTTGGAGGGGCCCGGGTTCGAATCGCGGTCTTGCCATTTCATTTCTCTTATTACAAAGTTGAAACGCAGAGTATTGTGGCAAATTTGAAACCTGGTCACCAACGATCGACCAAGTCCAGTTATGCTTCAGTATTAAAACCAGCAGTTCAACTTTTCTTTTCTTAAATATTGTATTGAGGGCAGTAGGTCAATTTGAATGTTATCAGGGGTCAAAGGTCAAATTTTAAGCCCATAGTTCCATAAGATTAGGGTCACGACCTTTACCTACATTTTCCTCATTTGATACTGAATCAGTGATCATGTTATCCGTTGCTTTACATTTCACTGTGATTTTTCTGCAAGCCATACATACTGTGATATCATATATACTCTAGAAAAAACCCAGACACCACTTCTTCATTCATCAATTTTTATCTATTTTTGTGAAAAGCAACATCGAATACATTGTATAAAATCTAAACAAGTCTAAGACCTGATCCTAAACCGCAATGATTTCTGTTACTTATACCCTTTGTACTGGAATCTAAAACATTCAATGTAGGATACACATTAGCCTACATACATGTATTAGAATAATAATGTCTAAAATACACTATAGCCAACACACTACATGTACTAGAATTCTAACAACAGGATTTTAAACATTGTGATTTTGAAGTGTATTGCAACGTTAAACAATTGCGCCATATATACATATATACTGATCAATAATAAATATTTTGTAACAATCGGTAGTATTAACAAAATACTGAAAAGCCACTTTTATTGGAATACATTTAAAAAGGTCATACCCGTTTTCATAAAAAAGTTTCTTTAAAAAATAAATAAACACCACTGACAGCTTTCTTTATCACAGAATTTAGTAGTTGATCCCAGTGATGTACAATCTACTACTGTAGGCATTACAGCTCAACAGCTGATATACAAAAATCAAAGATATAATAACTTGGTATCTACTGTCCTGATGCTGTCAAGTCTGTCCATTCCTAACAGCAGCATTGAAAGGCTGGCTTATCACACAATAGATCCATACAGAAAACAGGGTAAAAATCACGAACTGGAGCAGCCATTAAAACTAGACTATCAGTTCACAATAGTTTATACTAGTACCTATATACAGGGTACCACATGCACCTGTAAGTATACATACTACAACACTGGAATAATAAATATACTGTACAACAAAGACAGAAAATACTACAGCATGAAGTTATATCTGTATAATCTGAATGATAAGATGCAACAGTTTGTTGTACCCTGTAACATTGCAACATTGTACTAAAATACAATAAAAATAGAATCAATTTTATATTGTACAACTTAATTTATATATTGTACAAGAAAAGTCAGAAAAAACTGAAAAAAACAGAGTTAATAATATACAAGGGGGTAATCCCGATACTAGCTATTTCGCTTACGTCAGAGTATTACTCGCTGTTTGGATTACGTCGGAGCAAAAAGTTAGTTTTGCGTTAAATACGGCTTACGGCAGAGCAAAATGCTCCCATGATGGAAGAACGTGAGAGGTATTTTTGCGCTTTCTTGTATAAATACTGAAAACTTACCATTGTGACTCGGTCTATATGCTATAAGTATGTTAAGCTGCTATATCAATATTTAAATTTTTAGATTGAATTGGTTTTGACTGAATAATCATATATATGTACGGACATCAGTTTGCATACGGCTTTGTGGAGATTTGAATGTAATAACTATTTAATTAAATTACTTTTACACAACACATGTATTGGCCAGTGACTCATCAACAAAATAACATTGAATAGTTTGAACTTAACACAAGTGTTAGCGATATTTTTATCAAAATATGCAGTTGGTATGTATGCTGATACGGATTACGTCCCTGTGTGGTACAGTTGGTATGTATGCTGATACGGTTTACGTCCCTGTGTGATACAGTTGGGATGTATGCTGATACGGATTACGACCCCGTGTGATACAGTTGGTATGTATGCAGATACGGATTACGTCCCTGTGTGGTACAGTTGGTATGTATGCTGATACGGCTTACTTCCCTGTGTGATACAGTTGGTATTTATGCTGGTAGGGATTACGTCCCTGTGAGGTACCGTTGGTCTGTATGCTGATACGGATTACGTCCCTGTGCGATACAGTTGGTATGTATGCTGAGACGGATTACGTCCCTGTGTGATACAGATGGTATGTATGCTGATACGGATTACTTCCCTGTGTGATACAGTTGGTAGGTATGCGGATACGGATTACGTCCCTGTGTGGTACAGTTGGTATGTATGCTGATACGGCTTACTTCCCTGTGTGATACAGTTGGTATGTATGCTGATACGGATTACGACCGTGTGATACGGATTACGACCCTGTGTGATATGGATTACGACCCTGTGTGATACGGATTACGACCCTGTGTGATATGGATTATGTTCATTTACAAACTAAAATGATACAGATTACGGTCTAAAACTAAAAGAAAATCAATATTTTAACAAATTTTAGGATATTTTCTCGGTCACAAAGCATCACATAGGAACAAATAGAATGTTTAAAATTGACTTTCTTAATTTTTCTAAATCTGAGACTTCCCAAAAGTTTGATTTTTTTCTTCTGGGTTTTAATACTACACTCATTACAAACTTGACCGTCATTGGGGTAGATGAAATCTAGACAGGTGTTATCGGAATTAAATAATTATCAGACAATGATATAAACTTACATTCTTATTCGCATCACATATATTTCATTCACCACACACTGCAGCTCGCACATGTATGGTGTGACTATCAAAAAACAAAATCACATGACTTAACAAATCATGTATGTTTCCAATGGAAAATTCTATTGTCAAATGAAAACAACTATTCTGTCTCGGAATCACTTAAGTTCAACGTATAAGTTATAATTAATAACAAGAAAATTTAAAAAAAACTTACATAGTAAGCTTCTTATTAAGGGGCAGTAACTCTTATTTCAAGGGAAGGAGTTCGAAATGCTCGGTGACGCGACCTCACAACCTTTAACAACTAGAACTGTAAGCCAAAGGCTAACTAATACCCCGCTCCTATATAAACTAGAACTGTAAGCTAAAGGCTAAGTAAGGTAAAGCATTGTAAACCAATCCATAGACTCCCACCAGTAATGATTTCTTTATTAACTGAGCTGTACACTTATTTAAGTATATAGGTAACTGACATACTTTCTGTACTCCTTCCCAATGGCAAACACACTTGCAAACCAAATCTTGTGTTAGCCCAGATGAACCAGTTTTGCTGAAATCGCCATAGCAGTTAAGGAAGATTTGTCAGGACAAAGATTTCAAACAAAGGGCCATAACTCCTTAAAAACGGGTCGAAATGAAAGAATACTACCCTGGTGCACGACATCAGGGGGTAATTACCATATATATGTAAACTTTCATTGAAATTGGAACAGCAGTTTAGGAGACAAAGGTGTTTTTTTCAATAAAGGACCATAACTCCTTTTAAACGGGTCGGAATGAAAAAAATACTACCTTGATGCACAAAATCAAATTAGCCCTGTAGTTTTGAAGGAGTTGTCTGTACAAGGAATTTTAAACAAAGGCCCATAACTTTGTTAATAAAGGTCAAATGAAAAAAAAAGAATACCTGGATGCACAACTTCAGGTGGCAGTTATCATATCTGGAAAGTTTCGTTAAAATCGATCCATAACTTAAGAACGAGTTGTCCAGACAAAAAGTTTCAGGATTTGTTCAACGAAGGGCCATAACTTCGTCAAAAAGTGTTGGAATGGAAAAAGTACTAACCTGATGCATGACATCAGGGGGTAATTACCATATCTGTAAACTTTCATTGAAATCGGACCAGTAGTTTAGGAGACAGACAAAGGGGTTTTTTTTCAACAAAGGACCATAACTCCTTTTAAAAGGGTTGGATTGAAAAAGTACTACTTGGATGCACAACATCAGGAGGCAGTTACCATATCTGTAAGCTTTGAAATTGGCTGACTTGATCAGAAGAAATTGTCAGGACCAGGATTTTTCAACAAAGGGCCATAACTCCATAAAAAAGGGGTTTGAAAAAAATTACCTGGATGCACAACACCATGGGGTAGTTATCATATCTGTAAACTTTCTTTGAAATTGGCCCAGTAGTTTTGGAGAAGTTGTCAGGGCAAGCTTTTTTCAACAAAGAACAATTACTTTGTAAAAAAAAGTTGAGAATGAAAAAATAATACCTGAATGCACAATATCAGGTGGTAGTTATCATATCTGAAAACTTTCGTTGAAACTAGCCCCGTAGTTTTGAACGAGTTGCCTGTACAAAGATTTTTCAATGAAGGCCCATAATTTTGTAAAAAGGCTCGAAATGAAAAAAAATAACACCTGGATGCACAACTTCATCATATAGTTATCATATCTGGAAACTTTTGTTGAAATTGGCCCTGTAGTTTTGGAGGAGTTGTCCGGACAAGGACTTTTCAACAAAGGGACATAACTTTGTAAATAAAGGTCAAATGAAAAAAAAGAATACCTGGATGCACAACTGCAGGCGGTAGTTATCATATCTGGAAAGTTTCGTTGAAATCGATCCATACCTTTAGAAGGAGTTGTTCGGAAAAAAGGTTTCAGGATTTGTTCAACAAAGGGCCATAACTTCGTCAAAAATTGTCAGAATAGAAAAATGGTTTGGTCCCTTACTTTAAAAGAAGTTGTCTGGACAAACTTTTTCTAGGGACAGACAAACAGACAGACGGACGGACAGCCATGCTGTTTACAGTAAACATACAACGTAATCCGTACCAACATACAACGTAATCCGTACCAACATACAACGTAATCCGTACCAACATACAACGTAATCCGTATCAACATACAACGTAATCCGTACCAACATAGAACGTAATCCGTATCAACATAGAACGTAATCCATATCAACATAGAACGTAATCCGGATCAACATAGAACGTAATCCGTATCAACATACAACGTAATCCGTATCAACATTGAACGTAATCCGTATCAACATCCAACGTAATCCGTATCAACATACAACGTAATCCGTATCAACATAGAACGTAATCTGTATCAACATAGAACGTAATCCGTATCAACATACAACGTAATCCGTATCAACATACAACGTAATCCGTATCAATATACAACGTAATCCGTACCAATATAGAACGTAATCCGTATCAACATACAACGTAATCCGTATCAACATAGAACGTAATCCGTATCAACATAGAACGTAATCTGTATCAACATACAACGTAATCCATACCAACATACAACGTAATCCATATCAACATACAACGTAATCTGTATCAACATACAACGTAATCTGTACCAACATACAACGTAATCCGTATCAACATACAACGTAATCTGTACCAACATAGAACGTTATCTGTATCAACATAGAACGTAATCCGTATCAACATACAACGTAATCCATATCAACATACAACGTAATCCGTATCAACATACAACGTAATCCATATCAACATAGAACGTAATCTGTATCAACATAGAACGTAATCCGTCTCAACATACAACGTAATCCGTATCAACATAGAACGTAATCCATATCAACATACAACGTAATCTGTATCAACATAGAACGTAATCCGTATCAACATAGAACGTTATCTGTATCAACATACAACGTAATCCGTATCAACATAGAACGTAATCCGTATCAACATAGAACGGAATCCGTATCAACATACAACGTAATCCATACCAACATACAACGTAATCCATATCACCATACAACGTAATCCGTATCAACATAGACCGTAATCCATATCAACATACAACGTAATCCGTATCAACATAGAAAGTAATCCGTATCAACATAGAACGGAATCCATATCAACATACAACGTAATCTGTACCAACATACAACGTAATCCGTACCAACATACAACGTAATCTGTATCAACATACAAAGTAATCTGTATCAACATAGAACGTAATCCGTATCAACATAGAACGAATCCGTGTCTATCACAATGTCCCTCTGTATCAACTACGACTGTCTTTCACAATGTCTCCTTTGTTGACATGATCTCATGTGGATCTACCATATGACCTACTAATGAACCACATTCTTTTTCTTCACTTAAACCAGACTGTGGACCAGCTTGTGGCTTTCCACTAGAACCTGACCCTAAATCAGGTTGCGGATCTGTCCGTAAACCAGTAAATGGGTCGTCACATAGACCTGTCTTTGGACCAGTTTTTGATATATCACCATGACCTGTTGGTAGACCAAGCAGGGAGGCTTCATTGATATCGGCACACCAAGTTTTCTCCACCTGTGAGTGTCCGGAGGATCCTATCTCGTCATCATCAGATGTCAGATCCACGACTGCCTGTGTATCTACTTGGATGGTTTTCTGTTGATGTCCCTGTGAAGTAATTTGTGGATCTTTATACATGCCTGAGGGTTCTCCTGAGGAAGTAAGGTCTATGATGTGTGACTCCCAGTCATCATCCACAACCATAGCTTCCTCAACAAGCTCTGATTCCACGTCTATAACATCACTGTTGGAAACCTTTCCAGGGCTAGTGATATTGATTGGTTCACAATCAGCCTCAATGACTGGCCCTTCGTTACTGTCCTCTGACTGACTGATGCTTTCATTGGAGGAAAAAGTGTATGGGTCACAATACATGACATCTGAGCCTGGGGGTTCCCCTCCTGAGCTCAGCATACACTCCTGCTCTGAAGACGAGTCCTCAATCACACACACTTCTCCTGAAGTGTTGTTACTCTGCACAGTTGCCTCCCCTGATAAATCATCACTTTGACCTTGTCCACTGGTCCCCTGAATATTCCCTGTGTCACCCACAGACTGACTTGTGACTTCTTCTGTTGCAGCCACATCATCTACTAGCACTTCTTGGCTATCCTCAGTGTTTGTAGAGTTATCTGCCTCGCGGTTCACCTCCTCCTCGCGAAACAGAGACGTTAAGTGTCCAATGGTCAGCACATTTTCCTCAGTATTGTGACTTGATGGCACATCTTCAATTGTTTTCAACATGGAATACATTTTCTCTTCAATGGTACCACGAATAAGAAAGCGATGGACTTCAGTTTTTCTAGGTGATAAACAAAGATTGTTATTAGATATTTGTGTTATATACAAAAGATATATGCCTTATTTGGCCAAGACTATTAATTTCAAGGTAATTTCTTTTACAATACAGTGTTTAAATCTGAACAATAAATGTTGTCTTCAGCAAATTGGAAGCAATGATTACACATTTGGATATTGAATTCAGGGTTGAAGACAATGAGAGGACTGTTTATTAAGTTGAATCGACATGAGTTTTTGTTAAACAAGAGATGTTTTTGGTAAGTGGAGATAAAGAGGGAATGCTGCCGATGTATCTAATAGGTCACCCATCTTCTGACCTTAACATATGACCCCACTCATCCTGTGACTTTGATCTATGACCCTGTTCATCTTGTGACCATGACCTATGACCCTTACCTTGTCTGACCTATGCGGTGGACACGCCCAATGGCCTGCAGTTCCTGTGCAGGGTTGAGGATGGGCTCCACCAGGAGAACATAGGTGGCCTCTATCAGGTTGAGTCCGTTAGAGCCGGACTGAATGGGGAGTAGGAGGGCTGTCACATCTTTTTCCTCCCGAAATGATGTCAGCTGGTTCTGTGTGAAAAAGATAAAGTATTCCTTTATTCGAATCAGACTATGAAAATGATTTAGGAATTCAAGTTGAAGTTAACATTGCTTAATCAAGTCTATTATATTAACTACAATTGATTTTCTGGATAAAAATAACCAGTTCAGAGTGCTATTTACCTGGAATTTCCCTGTGTACAGAGTGCTATTTTCCTGGATTTTTCTTGCGTACAGAGTGCTATTTAGCTGGATTTTCCATGACTACAGAGTACAATTTACCTGGAGTTTCCCTGTGTACAGAGGGCTATTTACCTGGAATTTCCCTGTGTACAGAGTGCTATTTACCTGGATTTTTCTTGTGTACAGAGTGCTATTTACCTGGATTTTCCCTGTGTACAGAGTGCTATTTAGCTGGATTTTCCATGACTACAGAGTACTATTTACCTGGAGTTTCCCTGTGTACAGAGTGCTATTTACCTCGATTTTCCCTGTATACAGCGTGCTATTTACCTGGATTTTCCCTGTGTACAGAGTGCTATTTACCTGAATTTTCCCTGTGTACAGAGTGCTATTAACCTGGATTTTCCCTGTGTACAGAGTGCAAATTACCTGGAATTTCCCTGTCTACAGTGCTATTTTACTGGAATTTGCCTGTGTACAGAGTGCTATTTACCTCAAATTTCCCTGTGTACAGAGTGCTATTTACCTTGAATTTCCTTGTCTACAGAGTGTTATTTACCTGGATTTTCCCTGTGTACAGAGTGCTATTAACCTGGATTTTCCCTGTGTACAGAGTGCTATTTACCTGGAATTTCCCTGTCTACAGTGCTATTTTACTATTTACCTGGATTTTCCCTGTGTACAGAGTGCTATTTACCTGGATTTTCCCTGTGTACAGAGTGCTATTTACCTGGATTTTCCCTGTGTACAGAGTGCTATTTACCTGAATTTTCCCTGTGTACAGAGTGCTATTAACCTGGATTTTCCCTGTGTACAGAGTGCAAATTACCTGGAATTTCCCTGTCTACAGTGCTATTTTACTGGAATTTGCCTGTGTACAGAGTGCTATTTACCTCAAATTTCCCTGTGTACAGAGTGCTATTTACCTTGAATTTCCTTGTCTACAGAGTGTTATTTACCTGGATTTTCCCTGTGTACAGAGTGCTATTTACCTGGAATTTCCCTGTGTACAGAGTGCTATTTACCTCAAATTTCCCTGTGTACAGGGTGCTATTTACCTTGAATTCCCTTGTCTACAGAGTGTTATTTACCTGGATTTTCCCTGTGTACAGAGTGCTATTAACCTGGATTTTCCTTGTGTACAGAGTGCTATTTACCTGGAATTTCCCTGTGTACAGAGTGCTATTTACCTTGATTTTCCTTGACTACAGAGTGCTATTTACCTGGAATTTCCCTGTGTACAGAGTGCTAATTACCTGGAATTTCCCTGTCTACAGTGCTATTTTACTGGAATTTCCCTGTGTACAGAGTGCTATTTACCTGGAATTTCCCTGTCTACAGAGTGCTATTTACCTCAAATTTCCCTGTGTACAGAGTGCTATTTACCATGCATATCCTTGTCTACAGAGTGTTATTTACCAGGAATTTCCCTGTGTACAGAGTGCTATTTACCTGGAATTTCCCTGTCTACAGAGTGCTATTTACCTGGAATTTCGCTGTGTACAGAGTGTTATTTACCTGGATTTTCCCTGTGTACAGAGTGCTATTAACCTGGATTTTCCTTGTGTACAGAGTGCTATTTACCTGGAATTTCCCTGTGTACAGAGTGTTATTTACCTGGAATTTCCTTGTCTACAGAGTGCTATTTACCTGGAATTTCCCTGTGTACAGAGTGCTATTTACCTGGATTTTCCTTGACTACAGAGTACTATTTACCTGGAATTTCCCTGTGTACAGAGTGCTATTTACCTGGAATTTCCCTGTCTACAGAGTGCTATTTACCTGTAATTTCCCTGTCTACAGAGTGCTATTTACCTGGAATTTCCTTGTCTACAGAGTGCTATTTACCTGGAATTTCCCTGTGTATAGAGTACGGTGTGTGATGTTGTTTTCCTCCAGAGCCTCAGCGATGATACCAAGTACACTCTTCCACTGAAGTAACAACAAATTAACATACCAACAAATTAATTACATACCATCAGTACAACACTTTATTACTAATCTGACAGATTGATATATCAATAAGGATCAATGATATTTATTTATCTTTATTAGGATCAATGGTATTAACTGATCTGTATCAGTAAAAGCAGTCAGTAACTGTGTCTGTAAGCTGTGACTTACGGTAGAAATGGAATTAAGTGATCGGTATCAGTAAAAGCAGTCAGTAACTGTGTCTGTAAGCTGTGACTTACGGTAGAAATGGAATTAAGTGATCGGTATCAGTAAAAGCAGTCAGTAACTGTGTCTGTAAGCTGTGACTTACGGTAGAAATGGTATAAAGTGATCGGTATCAGTAAAAGCAGTCAGTAACTGTGTCTGTAAGCTGTGACTTACGGTAGAAATGGAATTAAGTGATCGGTATCAGTAAAAGCAGTCAGTAACTGTGTCTGTAAGCTGGGACTTACGGTAGAAATGGTATTAAGTGAGCTGTATCAGTAAAAGCAGTCAGTAACTGTGTCTGTAAGCTGGGACTTACGGTAGAAATGGTATTAAGTGAGCTGTATCAGTAAAAGCAGTCAGTAACTGTGTCTGTAAGCTGTGACTTACGGTAGAAATGGTATTAAGTGATCGGTATAAGTAAAAGCAGTCAGTAACTGTGTCTGTTAGCTGTGACTTATGGTAGAAATGGTATTAAGTGATCTGTATCAGTAAAAGCAGTCAGTGACAGTGTCTGTTAGCTGTGACTTACGGTAGAAATGGTATTAAGTGATCTGTATCAGTAAAAGCAGTCAGTGACAGTGTCTGTTAGCTGTGACTTACGGTAAAAATGGTATTAAGTGATCTGTATCAGTAAAAGCAGTCAGTGACAGTGTCTGTTAGCTGTGACTTACGGTAAAAATGGTATTAAGTGATCTGTATCAGTAAAAGCAGTCAGTGACAGTGTCTGTTAGCTGTGACTTACGGTAAAAACGGTATTAAGTGATCTGTATCAGTAAAAGCAGTCAGTGACAGTGTCTGTTAGCTGTGACTTACGGTAAAAACGGTATTAAGTGATCTGTATCAGTAAAAGCAGTCAGTGACAGTGTCTGTTAGCTGTGACTTACGGTAAAAATGGTATTAAGTGATCTGTATCAGTAAAAGCAGTCAGTAACTGTGTCTGTTAGCTGTGACTTACGGTAGAAAACACCAGGACCTTGGCTGTAGGGTCGGTCTTTTTTATGCCTAGCATACATCGGACAACAGACTCTATCTTGATAGAGTAACTGCCCTGAAATCAACAATAAGACATGTGTAGCAACTTATCCCCTCTTCTAAACTCAACTTGTTGTAGTTATCTTCAAGTGTTCATCCTAAAAAAACTCAATGACCATAGTACACCTCTTTATTTACAGTCATTTTGTGAGTGTAGTTTAAAATCTTACCACATTCCTACTTCTAACCTAAAACAATGTCTGGTTATTGTCACTCACCTGTGTATTGCCTAAACTAATACTAAAGAGGTTGTTGTTGTTTGTACTAATTCTGTATCTCTTTACTATGTTGTTTGTACTGGATTCTTTATCTCGTTACTATGTTGTTTGTACTTGATTCTGTATCTCGTTACTATGTTGTTTGTACTAATTCTGTATCTCGTTACTATTTTGTGTGTACTAATTCTGTATCTCTTTACTATGTTGTTTGCACTTGATTCTGTATCTCGTTACTATGTTGTTTGTACTTGATTCTGTATCTCATTACTATGTTGTTTGTACTTGATTCTTTATCTCTTTACTATTTTGTTTGTACTTGATTCTGTATCTCGTTACTATGTTGTCTGTACTTGATTCTGTATCTCGTTACTATGTTGCCTGTACTGGATTCTGTATCTCGTTACTATATTGTCTGTACTGGATTCTGTATCTTGTTACTATGTTGTTTGTACTAATTCTGTATCTCGTTACTATGTTGTTTGTACTAATTCTGTATCCCGTTACTATGTTGTTTGTACTTGATTCTGTATCTCGTTACTATGTTGTTTGTACTGGATTCTGTATCTCGTTACTATGTTGTTTGTACTTGATTCTGTATCTCGTTACTATGTTGTTTGTACTTGATTCTGTATCACGTTACTATGTTGTTTGTACTGGATTCTGTATCTCGTTACTATGTTGTTTGTACTTGATTCTGTATCTCGTTACTATGTTGTCTGTACTGGATTCTGTATCTCGTTACTATGTTGTTTGTACTGGATTCTGTATCTCGTTACTATGTTGTCTGTACTGGATTCTGTATCTCGTTACTATGTTGTTTGTACTTGATTCTGTATCTCGTTACTATGTTGTCTGTACTGGATTCTGTATCTCGTTACTATGTTGTTTGTACTGGATTCTGTATCTCGTTACTATGTTGTCTGTACTGGATTCTGTATCTCGTTACTATGTTGTTTGTACTTGATTCTGTATCTCGTTACTATGTTGTCTGTACTGGATTCTGTATCTCGTTACTATGTTGTTTGTACTGGATTCTGTATCTCGTTACTATGTTGTCTGTACTTGATTCTGTATCTCGTTACTATGTTGTCTGTACTGGATTCTGTATCTCGTTACTATGTTGTTTGTACTTGATTCTGTATCTCGTTACTATGTTGTCTGTACTGGATTCTGTATCTCGTTACTATGTTGTTTGTACTTGATTCTGTATCTCGTTACTATGTTGTCTGTACTGGATTCTGTATCTCGTTACTATGTTGTTTGTACTTGATTCTGTATCTCGTTACTATGTTGTCTGTACTGGATTCTGTATCTCGTTACTATGTTGTTTGTACTGGATTCTGTATCTTGTTACTATGTTGTCTGTACTTGATACTGTATCTCTTTACTATGTTGTTTGTACTTGATTCTGTATCTCGTTACTATGTTGTCTGTACTGGATTCTGTATCTCGTTACTATGTTGTTTGTACTTGATTCTGTATCTCTTTACTATGTTGTTTGTACTTGATTCTGTATCTTGTTACTATGTTGTCTGTACTTGATACTGTATCTCTTTACTATGATGCTCCCTCTCCATGGAATTATGTTGACACAATGTCTTGTACTGACCTTAACTTTGATGTCTTGTATTCGACCTTGAAGCTATATACTGTCTACACACTGCATGACCTTGACCCTGATATCTACTACTTACATGATTATCATGTTGTTGTTATGTAGCGACCATAACAATTGTTTCATATAAAGTAAAATCTTGCTATAATGTCACCTTTTTCCAGCCAAATTTTTATATTAAGAATCAAAATTGGTGGTGTATCAAGGAAAAGAAATAAAACCCCATTATATTGGTACATGGTGGAACTAGAACACTGACAGGTCAGTAAGGCCCCGTCTTGTGGCAATATATCCCCCATAATCATCAAGAAGCAATCTGCCCATATAGTTGAGTCTTGTTTCCTTCCACCTCCATATTTGCTGGGCTAACAGAAATGTTAATACTGGTGCAATGCTCATTTGTTAGCTTTGATTTGTTTAGTTTTAATTTCACCTTATATACCTCCTCCATCAACAGCCAGGGTCAAAGTCAGAGATCCACTTTGTCTTTGACCTTTGGACCCAAATGACCTAGACCATTAACCCAGTGACCCTGCTCTTTGGTCAGTTGACTTATTCTTTAATTCCGGCCAACTTTGCTTCTTAATATCATAACAAAATGTTCATCAGTGAAAAATACAAAACTTGACCTTGACCCGTTGCACCCCCTAACCTGGACCTAAGGTCAGTTGACTCTTTGTTAAGTTCTGAACAATATTGCTTCATAATGTCATACTAAAATGTTCATCAGGGAAAAGGTACAAAATTTAACCTTCACCTTTGACCCAGTGACCTTGGGTCAATTGACTCCTTGTTTAATTCTGAGCTACATTGCTTCAAAATGTCATAGCGAAATGTTCACCAGTGAGAAGATACAAAATTTGACCTTGACCTTTGACTCAATGACCTTGACCTTTGGTCAGTTGACTCCTTATTTAATTCTGATCAACTTTGCTTCATCATGTCATAACAAAATGTTCATCAGCGAAAAGATGCAAAATTTGACCTTGACCTTTGAATCTAATGACCTTGACCTTTGACCTTGACTTTTTACCTCAGTGTGTCTCTTTGTTTAATTCTGAACAACTTTTCTCAATAATGTCATAGCAAAATGTTCACCAGTGAAAAGCTACAAAATTTGACCTTGACCCCTGATCCGATGACCTTGACCTTTGGTCAGTTGACTCCTTGTTTAATTCTGATCAACTTTGCTTCATAATGTCATAACAAAATGTTCATCAGTGAAAAGATGTAAAATTTGACCTTGACATTTGAACATAATGACCTTGACCTTTGACCTTGACTTTTTACCTCGGTGTGTCTCTTTGTTTAATTCTGAACAACTTTTCTCAATAATGTCATAGCGAAATGTTCACCAGTGAAAAGCTACAAAATTTGACCTTGACCCCTGATCCGATGACCTTGACCTTTTGTCAGTTGACTCCTTGTTTAATTCTGATCAACTTTGCTTCATAATGTCATAACAAAATGTTCATCAGTGAAAAGATGTAAAATTTGACCTTGACCTTTGAACATAATGAGCTTGACCTTTGACCTTGACTTTTTACCTCAATGTGTATTTTTGTGAACTGAACATCTTGACCAAGTTTCATGTACATCGGTCAATAAATACCAAAGTTATCAGCCAGGAACAAAATTTGTGGACGGACAGACAGACAGACAGACAGACAGACAGAGTATCTCCGATACGGGTCCCTAATTAGGTAAGGTAGCAAACAAAATGAGGCGCTGATTATGAAGGTTTTACTTACCATAACCCTGATGCTTTCCGTGCCATTGTCAACAGGTGTGACCTTGGTGCTGACATAGGAGATATCACTGATGAAGTTGAGCTGACGACAAACCGCACACTTGAGGCGTTTGTTCTGGCTACCGAAGCTGTACTGGACAACCATGACACGGATACACTCAATACAGTAGCAATGGCCGCACTGGACCACACTCCACTGGGGGAAAAAACATAGCAATACATAACTAAGTGGCCAGACTCTTTTTATTACAGTAGAGTACTAGGTGGTCAGACCTGTTTATCACAAAAGAGTACTAGGTGGTCAGACCTGTTTATTACAGTAGAGTACTAGGTGGTCAGACCTGTTTATCACAAAAGAGTACTAGGTGGCCAGACCTGTTTATTACAGTAGAGTACTAGGTGGTCAGACCTGTTTATTACAGTCGAGTACTAGGTGGTCAGACCTGTTTATTACATTAGAGTACTAGGTGGTCAGACCTGTTTATTACAGTAGAGTACTTGGTGGTCAGACCTGTTTATTACAGTAGAGTACTAGGTGGACAGACCTGTTTATTACAGTAGAGTACTAGGTGGCCAGACCTGTTTATTACAGTAGAGTACTTGGTGGTCAGACCTGTTTATTACAGTAGAGTCCTAGGTGGTCAGACCTGTTTATTACAGTCGAGGACTAGGTGGTCAGACCTGTTTATTACAGTCGAGTTCTAGGTGGTCAGACCTGTTTATTACATTAGAGTACTAGGTGGTGAGTCCGGTTTATTACAGTAGAGTACTTGGTGGTCAGACCTGTTTATTACAGTAGAGTCCTAGGTGGTCAGACCTGTTTATTACAGTCGAGTTCTAGGTGGTCAGACCTGTTTATTACATTAGAGGACTAGGTGGTCAGACCTGTTTATTACATTAGAGGACTAGGTGGTCAGACCTGTTTATTACAGTCGAGGACTAGGTGGTCAGACCTGTTTATTACATTAGAGTACTAGGTGGGCAGACCTGTTTATTACAGTAGAGTACTAGGTGACCAGACCTCTTTATTACAGTAGAGTACTAGGTGACCAGACTTGTTTATTACAGTAGATCACTAGGCGGCCAGACTTGTTTATTACAGTAGATCACTAGGTGGCCAGAATTGTTTATTACAGTAGATCACTAGGTGACCAGACTTGGTTATTATAGTAGAGTACTAGGTGGCCAGACCTGTTTATTATAATAGAGTACTAGGTGGCCAGACTTGTTTATTACAGTAGAGTTCTAGGTGGCCAGACCTGTTTATTACAGTATAGTACTAGGTGGTCAGACCTGTTTATTACATTAGAGTACTAGGTAGTCAGACCTGTTTATTACAGTAGAGTACTAGGTGGGCAGACCTGTTTATTACAGTAGAGTACTAGGTGACCAGACCTTTTTATTACAGTAGAGTACTAGGTGGCCAGACTTGGTTATCATAGTAGAGTACTGGGTGGCTTGACTTGTTTATTACAGTCGAGTACTGGGTGGCCAGACCTGTTTATTACAGTAGAGTACTAGGTGGCCAGACTTGGTTATCATAGTAGAGTACTGGGTGGCTTGACTTGTTTATTACAGTAGAGTACTAGGTGGCCAGACTTGTTTATTATAGTAGAGTACTGGGTGGCTTGACTTGTTTTTTACAGTAGAGTACTAGGTGACCAGACTTGGTTATTATAGTAAAGTACTAGGGGGCCAGACCTGTTTATTATAATAGAGTACTAGGAGGCCAGACTTGTTTATTACAGAAGATCACTAGGTGACCAGACTTGGTTATTATAGTAGAGTACTAGGTGGCCAGACTCACCTCCACACCTAGTTCCCGCTGACAGATAGGACAGGGTTCAGGGTTCACTCCATCCTCATTACCAATCTGATTCTGTAACCCAAACGTCTCAATATGATTATGATGATTTTACCTATCCAAACATTCTTATAATATCAACTGATATATCTAATAAAACCTAAATGGACATCAAATATTTAGCATATTATACATACTTTAATTCCAAATATCTAATTATAACAATCTAAATACTTTGATCTAATGTTTATACAACTGTCCAAAGTTCAAATAACAAAGTTTCATCATATAGCATCAAATACCTAAGTTTACTTATTAATAATTGAATATCTAATTATATACACTCCAGGCAGCATTACCTTTGACAGATTCTTCAGATAGAACAGCTGTCCAACTTTCTTGCGCAGCTCATTCTTGGCTACAGTTAACTCTGTTCGCAGTTTTAATTTCTGCTGCGCAAGCTGTGAGAAATGAGGTTTTCAGTTAGCATATCAGTTACCATACTTACACTTACCAGTTACCTATATAGTAAATAGTTATATTTTACACCTTCGATGACATGATTTTCATACAAACAAATAACATCAAAAACACTTCAAGATTGACAGGGTTTCCAAAATATCCCAGCTATTCTAACCAGAATAGCGAGTACAATGAAACCCCACTTACTCAAACTCGCTTTACGCTAATACCCCCTGTGAAAAGTATACTTGGTCCCAACTGGTTAAGTGACCCCAGATCACTCAAACTGTTATTGCTTGATTAACCTGTGTTCCTCAAACTTATCTCCACCTGCTCAAGTCCTTAGTAATTATCCTATCCATTTATCTAACAGTTAATAACACCTGTGGATCACACCTACTGCATGCCATCGACATGCCTCGAGGCACAGACTGCAGTCTGCACTCATTGTGTTTATACAGGTGTCTGATAAATGGAGGATGAACGGCAGTATCATTTCGAACCTGTACTATTACCCTGTTGTAGCTGCATTATCATTTATTATTTCATGAAAACAATGTCGGCAAGGCATTATTCACAGCGGATTCTCGATCATCAATCATCAATCCACATTATAATAATGGATTCAATGCTATCTTCACTTTAGAAATATTGAACTGTTTATTTGGACGATTACGGTATGGCAGCCTATGCCAAACTGGTATGTACATTACATATACAATTTGTTTTAAATTTTATTTCTATTCTTTATACCGATGGCTGTGTGATTTAATTGTTGAGCAGTTTCATATTGTATTAAATGTTGTCATCTTTATTAAACTTTTTATTTACTTTCTATCATCTACCATTCACAACATTTGCGGAATTCAAGCTGTCTGCCTCCAAACTGATGGAAACATAATCCTAGATTTGTCGAAATTTAAACCATGTATTCTTCAATCTATTGATTTGGACTGTATTCCAAATATCCTGGTCATAACCTATGTATTTCTGCTGTCTCAGTAAAAGTGAAATATTAAAGAAAACTATCTTGACATAAAACAAGTACAGACAGTGAGATAGGGAGGCTGACCTCAGCAGGCTGTAAGACGTGGAGTTGAGTGGTGTCGGGAAGTTCCTCATCAGGGAGACGCAGCCTCAGTCTGGTGGTAGCCATGTCCAGTTCATCCAGTGCCTGGTACTGTTCATGCTTGGCTATCCACACTGAACGTAGGTTCTGAGAGTCAGGACAGAATTATAGATTTAATAGGGAGCACAACACAGTAAAAGCGACTGTACAAATACAATCAATGTGACAAACAACTTGTATGCAGTCACTAACAGCTGCACTTCCTGGTAACAAACCGTTGTGACTTGTTTAACAGTGCTAAAACTTGAGGTACATCAAAGACTGTAACTTAAAACAACTTCCTGGTCATCAGTGGTATTACATTAACAACTGACTTCCCAGTGAGACAGGTTTTGAGATGATAGTGCTGCTTACCTTGAATTCCTTCTTGAGAGTATCCATTAGTTTGATGTGTGTGGTTCCAAACTCTATCAGATGTAGGCCAACTGTAGAAATAAAGCACATACTGAAGTATTCTTCATTATAATTATACAGTTCTCATCTCTGGATCTGTTAACCATATAGTATCATCTTACAAATTCGGAATTATCTTTAGAAATTGCTTCTTCTTGCTCCTTTTCATCTTATTGAACTGATAGGGAGGTGGAGGGCTTGGTGGTGGTGGGTGGATGGGGGTTCCATCATAAATTTTTAGCCAATAGTTACAGCAATTTGTTAAGGCAAGAAGTGTTGAACATATCTCCGCTAACCTGGATCTAGAGTGGCCAGGACCCAGCAAAAAAAACTCTGGATCAGTACAGGAAAAGTTTGTCTGAGAAAAGGTTTGTTAGCCTAAGCAGGTCACAATCCCTATGTACCTCTGTAGATCTTAGCAAAGCTCAGGATGACCTTGAGTGATTTTTCGAGCTCGCTGTCGGCCCAGGTTCCCTGTCGGCGGGTGGTATTAGTGTGGTCCCCCTCCACCGTTGCCATCGGCCTGAAACACAAATATAGACAGTATGCTCCAACTCGGGTAAGTAACAAGGATAAAAGTAAAAGTGTGGATACACCTGCCCAGGGAAAGTGACAAGGATATCTCACACAGAAAGAAGTGGAGATACACCTGTCCAGGGTAAGAGAAATTCTTGTCCCTTCCCCTGGGCAGGGAATCCACACTTTTATCAGTGTGAGATAACCTTGTCACTTACCCTGGGCAGGTGACAAGGAAATCTCACACTGGAAAAAGTGTGGATACACCTGCCCCGGGTAAGTGACAAGGATATCTCACACTGGGCAGGTGTATCCACGCTTTTACCAGTGTGAGATTTCCTTGTCACCTGCCCAGGGTAAGTGACAAGGAAAACTCACACTGGGAAAAGTGTGGATACACCTGCCCCGGGTAAGTGACAAGGATATCTCACGCTGATAAAAGTGTGGATTCCCTGCCTAGGGTAAGTGACAAGGATATCTCAAACTGGAAAAAGTGTGGATACACCTGCCCCGGGTAAGTGACAAGGATATCTTGACCTTGAGTGATTTTTCGAGCTCGCTGTCGGCCTAGGTTCCCTGTCGGCGGGTGGTAGTAGTGTGGCCCCCCTCCACCGTTGCCATCGGCCTGAAACACAAATAGAGACAGTATGCTCCAACTCGGGTAAGGAACAAGGATAAAAGTAAAAGTGTGGCTCCACCTGCCCAGGGTAAGTGACACGGATATCTCCCAGTGGTAAAAGTGTGGATACAACAGCCCAGGGTAAGTGACAAGGATATATCACAGTGGTAAAAGTGTGGATTAGCCTGCCCAGGGTAAGTGACAATAATATCTCACACTGATAAAAGTGTGGATACACCTGCCCCGGGTAAGTGACAAGGATATCTCAAACTGGAAAAAGTGTGGATACACCTGCCCCGGGTAAGTGACAAGGATATCTCACTCCGGTAAAAGTGTGGATACACCTAACACAAATATAGACAGTATGCTCCAACGCGGGTAAGTAACAAGGATAAAAGTAAAATTTTGGATACACCTGCCCAGGGTACGTGACAAGGATATCTCACACCGGTAAATGTGTGGATACACCTGCCCAGGGCAAGTTACACGGATCTCTCACAGTGGTAAAAGTGTGGATATACCTGCTCAGGGTAAGTGACAAGGATATCTTGACCTTGAGTGATTTTTCGAGCTAGCTGTCGGCCCAGGTTCCCTGTCGGCGGGTGGTAGTAGTGTGGTCCCCCTCCACCGTTGCCATCGGCCTGAAACACAAATAGAGACAGTATGCTCCAACTCGGGTAAGGAACAAGGATAAAAGTAAAAGTGTGGATACACCTGCCCCGGGTAAGTGACAAGGATATCTCAAACTGGAAAAAGTGTGGATATACCTCCTCAGGGTAAGTGACAAGGATATCTCACACTGATAAAAGTGTGGATTCCCTGCCCAGGGTAAGTGACAAGGATATCTCACAGTGGTAAAAGTGTGGATACACCTGCCCAGGGTAAGTGACAAGGATATCTCAAACTGGAAAAAGTGTGGATATACCTCCTCAGGGTAAGTGACAAGGATATCTCACAGTGGTAAAAGTGTGGATACACCTGCCCAGGGTAAGTGACAAGGAAATCTCACACTGGTAAAAGTGTGGATACTCCTGCCCAGGGTAAGTGACAAGGATATCTCACGGTGGTAAAAGTGTGGATACACCTGCCCAGGGTTAGTGACAAGGATATCTCACAGTGGTAAAAGTGTGGATTCCCTGCCCAGGGTAAGTGACAAGGATATCTCACACAGGTAAAAGTGTGGATACACCTGCTCAGGGTAAGTGACAAGGATATCTCAAACTGGAAAAAGTGTGGATATACCTGCTCAGGGTAAGTGACAAGGATATCTCACACAGGTAAATGTGTGGATACACCTGCCCAGGGTAAGTGACAAGGATATCTCACACTGGTATAAGTGTGGAAACACCTGCCCAGGGTAAGTGACAAGGATATCTCACAGTGGTAAAAGTGTGGATACACCTGCTCAGGGAAAGTGACAAGGATATCTCAAACTGGAAAAAGTGTGCATATACCTGCTCAGGGTAAGTGACAAAGATATCTCACACAGGTAAATGTGTGGATACACCTTCCCAGGGTAAGTGACAAGGATATCTCAAACTGGAAAAAGTGGGGATATACCTGCTCAGGGTAAGTGACAAGGAAATCTCACACAGGTAAATGTGTGGATACGCCTGCCCAGGGTAAGTGACAAGGATATCTCAAACTGGCAAAAGTGTGGATATACCTGCTCAGGGTCAGTGACAAGGATATCTCACACAGGTAAGTGTGTGGATACACCTGCCCAGGGTAAGTGACAAGGTTATCTCAAACTGGAAAAAGTGTGGATATACCTGCTCAGGGTCAGTGACAAGGATATCTCACACAGGTAAAAGTGTGGATACACCTGCCTAGGGTTAGTGACAAGGATATCTCACAGTGGGTAAAATTGTGAATACACCTGCTCAGAGTAAGTGACAAGGATATCTCACACTGATAAAAGTGTGGATACACCTGCTCAGGGAAAGTGACAAGGATATCTCAAACTGGAAAAAGTGTGCATATACCTGCTCAGGGTAAGTGACAAAGATATCTCACACAGGTAAATGTGTGGATATACCTGCCCAGGGTAAGTGACAAGGAAATCTCACAGTGGTAAAAGTGTGGATACACCTGCTCAGAGTAAGTGACAAGGATATCTCACACTGATAAAAGTGTGGATACACCTGCCCAGGGTTAGTGACAAGGATATCTCACAGTGGTAAAATTGTGAATACACCTGCTCAAGGTAAGTGACAAGGATATCTCACAGTGGTAAAAGTGTGGATACACCTGCTCAGGGTAAGTGACAAGGATATCTCACACTGATAAATGTGTGGATACACCTGCCCAGGGTAAGTGACAAGGATATCTCACACTGATACAAGTGTAGATACACCTGCTCAGGGTAAGAGAAACAATTTTTATCCCATACTTCACAGGTGCATTCTCACGTTTGGTAGGCTAAAATTTCATGTGCCCTTGATGATGGTGCAGTACACAGGGCACCATTACACCTTTTTTTTAAGGTAGGACAATGTGGGAGAAAAATAATTATTTCATTGCCTTTAGCTATACTTTAAAAACCTACCCTTGGCTTGAAATTTCTTATACATCACACAGGAGAAATGGATCCTATTAATTATGACATGTATCCCACATGAGTATTCCATATTGTACACATGTATCTTACATGGCAAGTAGTCGGAGAAATACAGAGACAGTTAAGCGATACAACAGGACAGATGTCTACTTACTTCTGGGTGATGGAGAACAGCTTGGATTCATAGTCTTCAAAAAGCTTGTCAACAAGGCAGAGCTGGCAGCTGTAGAAATTAGCAGGATTGACATTATCCGTTGTCTATCGTTTAAGTATTAATACAATATAATACAGATAATATTTTCCTAATTCATTAGATATTTTACATTATTAATTAGTATTGTTTTATTATACAGTATTTCATTTTCATAATCGAAACCTTAGCTCTAATTAATTTTTATGGAAGTTTGTTACAGCTACTAGTTATATGCATGAGGATTAGATGTACTATCGAGATTTGTACCTCTTAAGTATCTGTCCCACTGGTCGAAGGCAGCACTCCACAGACAGATTCATCATGTCACGGGTCAGAGGCTCACACAGTTGCCCGATCCCTTGCAGCAGTTTCTCGTGTGTAGATTCCAGCTCCACCAGTCTGGCATGTAGAGTCAGCTCCAGCCCTCGGGAACCATGGAAACTGTATAAACAAATGTCTCTCCCTTACAACATTGGCAGAAACTGGTAAAAGCTTTGGATTTAGTTTGAGACTGATTCCTCAAACAAATAGGTAACTTTATCCCAGTTTCCAAACCCTGAAACTTCCTATGTTAGTCATGATTTTCCCTTACAACATGCTTCAAATATTGGCAAGCGTGACCCTTAAATGCGAAGAGCATTAACAACTAGGCTACTGATCTTCTGAGAATCCCAGGAAATGATTGCTCTCAAGTCAGATATGGTTCATGGACATGTGCAGAGAAGAGATCGTGAACAGTTACAGGTGGCCATAGACACAGGTGGATTATATATAGACTTAAAAGCAGATAATTGACAGTTTAGGGGGGTTTGGGGGGGGGGGGGGG
>NW_018479966.1:105511-112936 GCF_002113885.1 Mizuhopecten yessoensis | reverse complement strand
CCATGGATACAAGTGAATTAGTGACTTACAGGCGGGCCATGGATACAAGTGAATTAGTGACTTACAGGCGGGCCATGGATACAAGTGAATTAGTGACTTACAGGCGGGCCATGGATACAAGTGAATTAGTGACTTACAGGCGGGCCATGGATACAAGTGAATTAGTGACTTACAGGCGGGCCATGGATACAAGTGAATTAGTGACTTACAGGCGGGCCATGGATACAAGTGAATTAGTGACTTACAGGCGGGCCATGGATACAAGTGAATTAGTGACTTACAGGTGGGCCATGGATACATGTGGGTTTGTGACTTACAGGCGGGCCATGGATACAAGTGAATTAGTGACTTACAGGCGGGCCATGGATACAAGTGAATTATTGATTTACAGAAGGGCCATGGATACAAGTAAATTAGTGACTTACAGGCGGGCCATGGATAAAAGTGAATTAGTGACTTACAGGCGGGGCATGGATACAAGTGGATTAGTGACTTACAGGTGGGCCATGGATACAGGTGAATTAGTGACTTACAGGCGGACCATGGATACAAGTGAGTTAGTGACTTACAGGCAGGCCATGGATACAAGTGAATTAGTGACTTACAGGCGGGCCATGGATACATGTGGGTTTGTGTGGTTGTCAACATAGTCACTCATGAGTTCACTCTTCACCATTTCCACCAGTGTTTCATCTGTACGTCTGTCTTCTGCAAACTTGATAACTTCTAGCCACCACTCCAGCCCATCAGACAGCTGAAAAGATCAACACAATTGTTATTTCATCATGTAAAATGTGATTTTCTGTATCTGGAAAACCTTGCACGCTGTCAGAATACATGCCTGCAGGTATTTTGGAGACCAATCTGCAAGTTTTACATTAAAGAGAATTTTGGTCATGTAAAAGGATTTTTTTATCTGTCAAATATTTCAGTGTAAAACTCTTCTTTTTACTGTACTAAATTATTAATTAAATCAATACCTAATCAAGAAATAAAGGATTTTTTTGTATAATTAATGTTTAAATTAAGACTTACAACAGTTACTGTTAGAGTTTAATTTGGCAGACATTAAACTTTGAGCTCTGGATTTAAAAAGCTTGTAAGGATAGCATCTTGTAACACATATCTAACAAGAAAAACAATGTTCCGCAGTTTGATACATATGATGTAACATTTAAATGTGCAAACATATTTCCTACTAAGATTTTTTGTAGACATTTATTTACATATACCAGCAGCGGTTGAATTATTACATCATTTCTTAGAGGGCATAAGACATTCATTACATATTACAATACAATATTTAAAACAGAAGGTAACAAGGTGCCCAAGGTTAGAAGGTCCTTGTCTTGGTTATACCAGTCCAGCAGAAGTGTCAGATCAACTGTGACAATATGCATTACAGAAACATTGCTGAAAAGGGGTAATAAACAGAAGGTATGCTAGATGTGACATAACAATAAATGTACTGTGGAAAGTAAAAGATTCCTGAACAAACAGAAGTCAGTGAACTGTAACTGTAAGTCACTCTAACCTATAGGAGTCGATGAACCATGACTCTATCCAAGTCACTCTGGCCTACAGGAGTCAGTGAACTGTAACTCTATCTATATGTCACTCTGACTTACAGGAGTCAGTGAACTGTGTAACTGTAAGTCACTCTAACCTAAAGGAGTCATGTGAACTGTAACTCTATCTAAATGTCATTCTGACCTACCGGAGTCAGTGAACCATGACTCTATCTAAGTCACTATGACCTACAGGAGTCATGTGAACTGTAACTCTATCTAAATGTCATTCTGACCTACAGGAGTCAGTGAACCCTGACTCTATCTAAGTCATTCTGACCTACAGGAGTCAGTGAATTGTGTAACTGTAAGTCACTCTAACCTAAAGGTGTCATGTGAACTGTAACTCTATCTATATGTCATTCTGACCTACAGGAGTCAGTGAACCATGACTCTATCTAAGTCGCTCTGACTTACAGGAGTCAGTGAACCGTAACTCTATCTAAATGTCATTCTGACCGACAGGAGGCAGTGAACCATGACTCTATCTAAGTCACTCTAACCTACAGGAGTCAGTGAATCATGACTCTATCTAAGTCACTCTGACCTTCAGGAGTCAGTGAACCCTGACTCTATCTAAGTCACTCTGACCTACAGGAGTCAGTGAACAGTGACTCTATCTAAGTCACTCTGACCTACAGGAGTCAGTGAACCATGACTCTATCTAAGTCACTCTGACATACGGAGTCAGTGAACAATGACTCTATCTAAGTCACTCTGACCTACAGGGGTCAGTTAACAGTGACTCTATCTATGTAAATCTGACCTACGGGGGTCAGCGAACAGTGACTCTATCCAAGTAACTCTGACCAACATGAGTCAGTGAACAATTACCCTATCTAAGTCACTCTGACCTAAATGAGTCATGTGAACTGTAACTCCATCTGTATGTCATTCTGACCTACAGGAGTCAGTGAACCCCGACTCTATCTAAGTCACTCTGACCTACAGGAGTCAGTTTACTGTAACTGTAAGTCACTCTAACCTAAAGGAGTCATGTGAACTGTAACTCCATCTATATGTCATTCTGACCTACAGGAGTCAGTGAACCCCGACTCTATCTAAGTCACTCTGACCTACAGGAGTCGTTGAATCGTGACTCTATCTAAGTCATTCTGACCTACAGGAGTCAGTGAACCATGACTCTATCTAAGTCACTCTAACCTACAGGACTCAGAGAATCATGACTCTATCTAAGTCACTCTGACCTACAGGAGTCAGTGAACCATGACTCTATCTAAGTCACTCTGACATACAGGAGTCAGTGAACTGTAACTGTAAGTCTCTCTAACCTAAAGGAGTCATGTGAACTGTAACTCCATCTATATGTCGTTCTGACCTACAGGAGTCAGTGAACCCTGACTCTATCTAAGTCACTCTGACCTACAGGAGTCAGTGAACTGTAACTGTAAGTCACTCTAACCTAAAGGAGTCATGTGAACTGTAACTCCATCTAAATGTCATTCTGACCTACAGGAGTCAGTGAACCATGACTCTATTTAAGTCACTCTGACCTACAGGAGTCAGTGAATCGTGACTCTATCTAAGTTATTCTGACCTACAGGAGTCAGTGAATCATGACTCTATCTAAGTCACTCTGACCTACAGGAGTCAGTGAACCGTGAGTCTATCTAAGTCACTCTGACCTACAGGAGTCAGTGAACCGTGAGTCTATCTATGTCCCTCTGACCTACAGGAGTCAGTGAATCATGACTCTATCTAAGTCGCTCTGACCTACAGGAGTCAGTGAACCGTGAGTCTATCTATGTCACTCTGACCTACAGGAGTCAGTGAACAATGACTCTATCTAAGTCACTCTAACCTAAAGGAGTCATGTGAACTGTAACTCTATCTATATCTCATTCTGACCTACAGGAGTCAGTGAACCATGACTCTATCTAAGTCAATCTGACCTACAGGAGTCAAGTGAATCATGACTCTATCTAAGTCACTCTGACCTACAGGAGTCAGTGAACTGTAACTGTAAGTCACTCTAACCTAAAGGAGTCATGTGAACTGTAACTCTATCTATAGGTCATTCTGACCTACAGGAGTCAGTGAACCATGACTTTATCTAAGGCACTCTGACCTACAGGAGTCAGTGAACTGTGACTCTATCTATGTCACTCTGACCTACAGGACTATCTAAGTCACTCTAACCTACAGGAGTCAGTGAATCATGACTCTAAGTCACTCTGACCTACAGGAGTCAGTGAATAACCATGACTCTATCTAAGTCACTCTGACCTACAGGAGTCATGTGCATCATGACTCTATCTAAGTCACTCTGACCTACAGAAGTCAGTGAGCCCTGAGTCTAGCTATGTCTCTCTGACTTACAGGAGTCAGTGAACCGTGACTCTATCTGTGTCGCTCTGACCTACAGGAGTCAGTGAATCGTGACTCTAAGTCATTCTGACCTACAGGGGTCAGTGACCCATGACTCTATCTAAGTCACTCTGACCTACAGGAGTCATGTGAATCATGACTATATCTAAGTCACTCTGACCTACAGGAGTCAGTGAACCATGACTTTATCTAAGACACTCTGACCTACAGGAGTCAGTGAACCATGACTTTATCTAAGACACTCTGACCTACAGGAGTCAGTGAACCATGACTTTATCTAAGGCACTCTGACCTACAGGAGTCAGTGAACTGTGACTCTATCTATGTCACTCTGACCTACAGGAGTCAGTGAACCGTGAGTCTATCTATGTCACTCTGACCTACAGGAGTCAGTGAACCGTGACTCTATATATGTCACTATGACCTACATGAGTCAATGAACAATAACCCTATCTAAGTCCCTCTAACCTAAAGGAGTCATGTGAACTGTAACTCTATGTATATGTCATTCTGACCTACAGGAGTCAGTGAATCATGACTCTATCTAAGACACTCTGACCTACAGGAGTCAGTGAACTGTGACTCTATCTATGTCACTCTGACCTACAGCTTTATCTAAGTCACTCTAACCTACAGGAGTCAGTGAATCATGATTCTAAGTCACTCTGACCTACAGGAGTCAGTGAACCGTGACTCTATATATGTCACTATGACCTACATGAGTCAATGAACAATACCCCTATCTAAGTCACTCTACCCCAAAGGAGTCATGTGAACTGTAACTCTATCTATATCTCATTCTGACCTACAGGAGTCAGTGAACCATGACTTTATCTAAGACACTCTGACCTACAGGAGTCAGTGAACTGTGACTCTATCTATGTCACTCTGACTTACAGGAGTCAGTGAACCCTGACTCTAGCTATGTCACTATGACCTACATGAGTCAATGAACAATAACCCTATCTAAGTCACTCTAGCCTAAAGGAGTCATGTGAACTGTAACTCCATCTATATGTAATTCTGACCTACAGGAGTCAGTGAACCATGACTTTATCTAAGGCACTCTGACCTACAGGAGTCAGTGAACTGTGACTCTATCTATGTCACTCTGACCTACAGCTTTATCTAAGTCACTCTAACCTACAGGAGTCAGTGAATCATGACTCTATCTAAGACACTCTGACCTACAGGAGTCAGTGAACCATGACTTTATCTAAGACACTCTGACCTACAGGAGTCAGTGAACTGTGGCTCTATCTATGTCACTCTGACCTACAGGAGTCAGTGAACCGTGACTCTATATATGTCACTATGACCTACATGAGTCAATGAACAATAACCCTATCTAAGTCACTCTAGCCTAAAGGAGTCATGTGAACTGTAACTCCATCTATATGTAATTCTGACCTACAGGAGTCAGTGAACCATGATTCTATCTAAGTCAATCTGACCTACAGACTCTATCTAAGTCATTCTGACCTACAGGAGTCAGTGACCCATGACTCTCTCTAAGTCACTCTGACCTACAGGAGTCAGTGAACCATGACTTTATCTAAGTCACTCTAACCTACAGGAGTCAGTGAATCATGATTCTAAGTCACTCTGACCTACAGGAGTCAGTGAACCGTGACTCTATATATGTCACTATGACCTACATGAGTCAATGAACAATACCCCTATCTAAGTCACTCTACCCCAAAGGAGTCATGTGAACTGTAACTCTATCTATATCTCATTCTGACCTACAGGAGTCAGTGAACCATTACTCTATCTAAGTCACTCTAACCTACAGGAGTCAGTGAATCATGATTCTAAGTCACTCTGACCTACAGGAGTCAGTGAATCGTGACTCTAAGTCATTCTGACCTACAGGAGTCAGTGACCCATGACTCTATCTAAGTCACTCTAACCTAAAGGAGTCATGTGAACTGTAACTCTATCTATATGTCATTCTGACCTACAGGAGTCAGTGAATCATGACTCTATCTAAGACACTCTGACCTACAGGAGTCAGTGAACTGTGACTCTATCTATGTCACTCTGACCTACAGGAGTCAGTGAACCCTGACTCTAGCTATGTTTCTCTGACTTACATGAGTCAGTGAACCGTGACTCTATCTATGTCACTCTGACCTACAGGAGTCAGTGAACCGTGACTCTATCTAAGTCACTTTGACTTACAGGAGTCAGTGAACCCTGACTCTATCCAAGCCATTCTGACCTACAGGAGTCAGTGAATTGTAATGTACAAATAACTGAGTCATGATCTGCTGAGTAGAGGTCAGTGAGCTGTGACTGTTTTTACCTTACCTCAGCCCTGAACTGAGTCATGCTCTAATGATTAGACTCAGTGAGCTTTGACTGTTTTTACCTTACCTTAGTTTGAACTGGCTCAAGCTCTGCTGATTAGACTCAGTGAGTTGTAACTGTTTTCACCTTAGCTCAGCCCTAACTACGTCATGCTCTGCTGAGTAGGGGGCAGTAAGCTATGACTGTTTTCATCTCACCTCAGCCTTGAACTATGTCATGCTCTGCTGAGTAGACTCAGTGCGCTATGACTGTTTTAACCTTACCTCAGCCCTAAACTGTGTCATGCTCTGCTGAGTAGGGGTCAGTGAACTCTGACTAGATGTTACTTTTGCTTCAGCCTTTGACATATAATTCTCCCTCAGGTCGTCTGCCTGTAAAATACAACAAAAACATCATCTGGTTTTACTTTTAAGAGAAAACAATGTTTAAAGAGAATGTTATAAAAGAAGTGTTTGAATAAAAGAGTTGTAAAAATCAGTAATAATTTTTTATTAAAATGACTGTAAGAGTTTCCAGCAACTAATTTTATAATGGATGATAGAATTACCTTCAGACTTAAACTTTTATTATTTTACACCAATTATGATACAACTCACCCAGGTAATCATCACTTTGGTGTGAATGGAAGTGCAATCCTAATATGACAATCTTAGTGAAAAGGAAATGATAATCGGACCACCCTGTAAAGTCATTTCTGAATGTGTACACCTATAATCTTCCTCTTGAAGCTGTACGTACCTGTTGTTTCAGAAGACTGTCCCTGAGGGTAGGAGCCACACCATCTGGTTTGAGGGAAAGGATCTCATTGAGATTGTAGAGTGTATGTAATAACTGTAGCTTGTCTGTCCTCAGGTAATCTTTATGTTCCTCCACAGACCACAACACCTCGCGGTACATGTCTACTGCCTCTGTGTACTGTAATATAAATACAACACCTCGTGGTACATGTCTCCAGCCTCTGTATACTGTAATATAAATACAACACCTCGCGGTACATGTCTACTGTCTCTGTGTACTGTAATATATACACAACACCTCGCGGTACATGTCTACTGCCTCTGTATACTTTAATATATACACAACACCTCACGGTACGTGTCTACTGCCTCTGTATACTGTAATATAAATACAACACCTTGCGGTACATGTCTACTGTCTCTGTGTACTGTAATATATACACAACACCTCACGGTAC
>NW_018479966.1:18649-97485 GCF_002113885.1 Mizuhopecten yessoensis | reverse complement strand
TGTCTACTGCCTCTGTGTACTGTAATATATACACAACACCTCACAGTATGTGTCTACTGCCTCTGTGTACTGTAATATATACACAACACCTTGCGGTACATGTCTACTGTCTCTGTGTACTGTAATATATACACAACACCTCACGGTACATGTCTACAGCCTTTGCGTACTGTGTTATATACACAACACCTCACGGTACATGTCTACTGCCTCTGTGTACTGTAATATATACACAACACCTCACAGCATGTGTCTACTGCCTCTGTGTACTGTAATATATACACAACCCCTCACAGTATGTGTCTACTGCCTCTGTATACTGTAATATATACACAACCCCTCACGGTACATGTCTACAGCCTTTGCATCTGTGTTATATACACAACACCTCACGGTACGTGTCTACTGCCTCTGGATACTGTAATATATACACAACACCTCACGGTACGTGTCTACTGCCTCTGCGTACTGTAATATATACACAACACCTCACGGTACATGTCTACAGCCTTTGCATACTGTGTTATATACACAACACCTCACGGTACGTGTCTACTGCCTTTGTATACTGTAATATATACACAACACCTCACGGTACGTGTCTACAGTAATATATGACAAGGAGTGTGATTGGCAGCCACTAGACTGATGACCAGGAGTGTGATTGACAGCAACTAGACTGATGACAAGAATTGTGCTTGACAGCCACTAGACTGAGGACAAGGAGGGTGATTGACAGCCACTAGGCTGATGACAAGGAGTGTGATTGACAGCCACTAGACTGATGACAAGAATTGTGATTGACAGCCACTAGACTGATGACAAGGAGTGTGATTGACAGCCACTAGACTGATGACAAGGGGTGTGATTGGCAGCCACTCGACTGATGACAAGGAGTGTGATTGACAGCCACTAGCCTGATGACAAGGAGTGTGATTGACAGCCACTAGACTGATGACAAGGGGTGTGATTGACAGCCACTCGACTGATGACAAGGAGTGTGATTGACAGTGGCCCTGTGTAAATTGCATTTGTTTGTCTTTCTTTCTCACTTCACACAGTACCTCATTCCGTATAATGTGGATGCCAGCTATTCCGTTGATTGCTGCGACCAGCTGCCGGTGAGACTCTTCACATTCCAACTGAGCCTTCTTGGTGAGGGATTCCAGTAGTTCCTCCATTGTCATAATGCTGTAAAAACAGCACAGGGTCATGACAAAGTACTAAAAAACAACACAGGGTCATGACAAAGTACTTAAAAACAACACAGGGTCATGACAAAGTACTTAAAAACAACACAGGGTCAGAACAATTACTCTAAAAATACACAGGGTCAGAACAACGTTCTATAAAAATACACAGGATCATGACAAAGTACTTAAAAACAACACAGGGTCATGACAAAGTACTTAAAAACAACACAGGGTCATGACAAAGTACTTAAAAACAACACAGGGTCATGACAATTACTCTAAAATACACAGGGTCAGAACAACGTTCTATAAAAATACACAGGGTCGTGACAATGTACTATAAAAATACAAGGTCATGATGAAGTACTAAAAACAACACAGGGTTATGACAATTACTCTTAAAATACAAAGAGTCATGACAACATACTCTAACAAGAGGTCCATTGGACCTGTATCGCTCACCTGGTTTTATATTCAAGCCATATTCCAACTGAATGCATTAGTACATCTGTATATGAAATTTCCTCA
The DNA here is from genome assembly GCF_002113885.1 of Mizuhopecten yessoensis. NCBI lineage: Eukaryota > Metazoa > Mollusca > Bivalvia > Pectinida > Pectinidae > Mizuhopecten > Mizuhopecten yessoensis. Next base: position 95,764 of record NW_018479966.1, on the reverse strand, counting down.
AATCCAGACAAGATCTATGTTCTAACCCGTCTGGGACCACAATATCTGCTAATTTTGTTTTTTATATACCAGACGACGGGTGGCAGCCATTTTGAATTTTAGTGTCTGGCCGAGTTAGCTCACATTTACCTGAGGTTCACCCCAGCTCATTTTAATCAGCACCCTCAAGTTGACGAAAAACAACTTGCAAACCTTGGTCCGGGAAAAGTGGTCACGGGACCCCATTGTTGGAACTCTACTAATACCATAAGCTCACGGCACTTCCATCAAGACACAAATATCATGGTACAGTAATATAAAACCTGTGATGGAGTGATGGTGAGCGAAGGGAGGATAAAAAAAATAAGCAGGCCTGACATAAAATAAAAAACAAATAATTGTGAATAATATAAAACAAGAGGCCCATGGGGCCTTAACGGTCACCTGACATCTGATTCAAATTAGGACGGTCATCCAGGGGCCAATTCATACTTTTCGTCGGTCAGAGTGACCTTGCTGCATCGTCCATTAATTTTTCCTTGTGAACACAATAACTTAAGTAAATATGAACTGATTTTGATGAAACTTTGTATGCAGCTTTGTATCAATGATATCTTGGATGAGTTTGAATACCGGACCAATTTGACCATAACTTACATAGTTATTCCTCTTTGTAATTCTATTATTGTTGGTCCCTCTGAACACAATAACTGAAATAAATGGGTGTGACTCCAATTTTGACCCAAGGGGTCTGTTTTGAACAAACTTGGTAACTGTATGTCTTCTGTTCTTGGTTAAAAGAAACAAGTAAAAGCGTAAATCAATGATTTATTAAATAAGGCACAAAATTTTAATAGCACCTTGTTAGTAGCAAAAATGCGTCATGAATGAAAAAAAAGGTGTACCACATGAATTTACATCTATTCTTGTGTAATGTCAATCAACATCACAGGGACAAATTATAATATAATGACAAAGGGCAATAACTCTGCAGATTACCGTCAAATAATTACCGGACAAAGTTTCATTGAACTCTGTCAACATTTATTCAAGTTATCGTGTTTACAAGGTCCAATAATAATATTATTACAAAGGGCAATAACTCTGTAAGTTACTGTCAAATAATTCCCAGTTTCGAACTCATCCGAGATATTATTGATATAAGGCTACATACATAGTTTCATCAAACTTGGTTGATATTTACTCAAGTTATCATGAACACAAGGTCCAATACAAAATAGTGTAATAATATTATTAAAAAGGGCAATAACTCTGTAAATTACTGTCAAATAATTCCCATTTTCCAACTCATCCGAGATCTTATTGATATAAGGCTGCATACAAAGTTTCATCAAACTTGGTTGATAATTATTTAAGTTATCATGTTCACAAGGTCCAATAATAATAATATTACAAAGGGCAATAACTCTGTAAGTTACCGTCGAATAATTCCCATTTTCGAACTTGTCTGAGATCTTATTGATATATGCATATGGCTGCATTCAAAGTTTCATCAAACTTGGTTATTATTTACTTAAGTTATCGTGTTCACAAGGTCCAATAATAATATTATTACAAAGGGCAATAACTCTGTAAGTTACTGTCAAATAATTCCCAGTTTCAAACTCATCTGAGATATTATTGATATAAGGCTACATACATAGTTTTATCAAACTTGGTTGATATTTACTCAAGTTATCATGTTCACAAGGTCCAATAATAATAATATTACAAAGGGCAATAACTCTTGAAGTTACCGTCCAATAATTCCCAGTTTCAAACTCGTCCGGGATCTTATTGTTATATGGCTGCATACAAAGTTTAATCAAACTTGGTTAACATTTACTCAAGTTATCGTGTTCATAAGGTCCAATAATAATATTATTACAAAGGGCAATAACTCTTTAAGTTACCGTCCAATAATTCCCAGTTTCAAACTCGTCCGGGATCTTATTGATATATGGCTGCATACAAAGTTTCATCAAACTTGGTTAACATTTACTCAAGTTATCATGTTCACAAGGTCCAATAATAATAATATTACAAAGGGCAATAACTCTGTAAGTTACCGTCCAATAATTCCTGTTTTTCGAACTTGTCCGAGATCTTATTGATATATGGCTGCATACAAAGTTTCATCAAACTTGGTTAACATTTACTCAAGTTATCATGTTCACAAGGAAAAGTTAACGCACGACGGACAAAAGGCTATCATAATAGGTTACCATGACCTATGGTCAGGTAACCTAAAAAGTTATAAATCAATAGTTTATGAAAGAGACTGGAGTGTATGGAAGCCATTAAAGAGAGTGAGGTGAATGAAAGCCTCCTACGAGAGGACACGATTTGTTAATTTGTAACATGCTGGTGAAAAAAAACCATAAAAAATATATATATATATATATATATAAAGCTCAACTTAGATAATTGTACCTGTTGCTAGATAATAGGTTTTATATCTATAGCTGTGGAGAGGGAGGTATTATTAACTTTTCACCTCCTACTGTATACAGGCAATAAGTTATATATGTTTGGTTGTAGAGACAGGGTGATTGAAATTATGAAGATCTCTGTGAATGACTGACCTTTTCTGAAGTGGAATAAATTCACCGCGGACAGCCTGAGGATGACAACAGGCCTGACGAAGCTTCAGCAATGGGGACAGCAGCTGTAATGTAATTACAGGTAGATATAAAAACAGGTAAATACCTAAATACCTATAACAGGTAATTACAGACAGAACACAATATATTACAGGTAAATAAACCTTTCCATTTTTTATCTTACACAAGGAATTACAGGGAGACACCATTACAGGTAGATATAACACAGGAAATTACAATTATAAAGACCACAATGATCATGTAATTACTGGTTGAGAGTACACAGGTAACAACGTGTAGATATGGCATAAGTAACTATGACCAACACACATTTGAACTATGAACTTAGTATATACAGCTTGCTGGACAAGCATTTATTTAAATGTAGATTATACAATCATAAAACATTTTATACACTTGTAATCTTGAATCATTGAATATTGTAAACATTTTATACACTTGTAACCTTGAATCATTGAATATTGTAAATATTTTTACTCAAACCAATCTTTCCCTGGATCAGTGCTGTATATGAGCTGTACCTACCTGACTAACAGTGTGCCTGTCTAAACTGCTCAGCTTTGTGTTCATGTCTGACCATTTGCTGTAACTCTGAAACAGCAAATGTGATTTTTATATAAAGTAAACAACAATTTATAAGTTCTGTTTCTTTTCAATCAATCTTTTGTACTAAACTACCCAACTTTAAAAAATAATTATTGCAGGGAAAAAGAAATCCATCAAATACAAAGTTTTGCTTGATTGATTTGAACATTTTCGTAATACGATGACAGTTACCCACAATAACAAGCCTTTCAAGGGCCATCTCGCTGAAATATCACAAAACTTGATAACTTGTGAACCCACTGATCACACACTTTTATAACATTACTTTTAACATTAGCCATCCAAAGTGACTTCGCTGAAAAATATAGGTAAACGATAAAAGAATCAATGTGAAGGTTTTACTTAAAGTTACCCTTCTGGCAGCTGTGGCACAATCACTATACTGGCGCCGGTAGAAATGGTCCTCTACAGGCGAAAAGGTCAACCAATGAACATGCTGCGATTGGTCCGGAATATTAATCTGAAAATAACAGTATCACTAAGGGTCAAAGTGCAATCAATCAAAAACAGATGGTCTCATAGACTTGTTACAGTGGCACCTAAATAGGTTCAATTTATATACATCCACACCTGTTCTGGACAGTTTCGGCTTTACAGAACATCTGTCCAAACTCAAGTCTTGTAGACAAGCAGCACACACTGAACTGGAAGTGGATATAAAAGTGATAACGCAGTTCAAATAGTTGAATGTAGTCAATTTTATTATAATCAGATGTTATGTTATAGCTAGGTTATAGAGTTAAACATCACATAATTAATTTTCATTTCTATTTTTTTTTAGAAAGATACAGGAGTCAATCAATCATTATGTAGGTGTACAAAGGATATGGAAATTATACCCGGAGATATAGAATCTTGATACAACTCTTTATTGATACACTATCACATGGAACAGTAGTTCTTAATCAAGGCAATAGTGAGACAGAAGGGTGGGAGAAACATAATAATTCTCCACTTTGGGGATGAGATAAGAGATCTCAACCCTTATGGAGGGGCTATAGATATCCAACCAATAAACAGGGCCAGGTTGGACACTAAGAATCTCAACTTTTTGGTCGAGATTTTTCTGTCCATTCCTGAAGCTGGGGATGGTTCTATTATTCTGATTTAATGTGGAGAACAACTGAAAGTCTGATGTCTTCATGTTAATCAAGGTTTGGTTTAGACAAAACTGCTCAAAACACTATTTATACAAGTCACAATACAAAAATATTTGATTGTTAAGCTTTAACAGATAGTGTATGCACCTGATCAATTACATCCTTCTTAGCATTGCGCCAGAGCACACTGGAGATGACATTGTGGAAGGGTTGGGGGTCAGCATGACAGAAGGGGTCATACAACAGGGTCGTCCACCAATGCTTCACCCAGTAAGGGTCCAGTCCAAGGAACAGCAGCAGCCCATACACATCTACAAGTCAAGGATACATCATAAGGACCGCCAGGGTCACAGGCCTTCCTGTTAAACCTATTCTTTTTTACTTGACCCACCAAAATCCATTATGTTTACTAGTGTAGTCTAGATTACCTTTCCTGTCTATTATTATGTGCAAAAACTAATAAACATAAAAGTAAAGTGAGCTAAGGCTCAATAAGGTATTGTAATGATCTAAATTTACTGAAGGAAGCTACCAAACATCAACAAAGCTCTCTACTACTGAAGGAAGCTACCAAACATCAACGGAGCTCTCTACTACTGAAGTCCCTGTAACACACTTACATACCCGACATACTTTTCCGTATAGGAGTCCCTGTAACACACTTACATATCCGACACACTTTTCTGAATAGGAGTCCCTGTAACACACTTACATACCCGACATACTTTACTGTATAGGAGTCCCTGTAACACACTTACATACCCGACACACTTTACTGTATAGGAGTCCCTGTAACACACTTACATACCCGACACACTTTACTGTATAGGAGTCCCTGTAACACACTTACATACCCGACACACTTTACTGTATAGGAGTCCCTGTAACACACTTACATACCCGACACACTTTTCTGTATAGGAGTCCCTGTAACACACTTACATACCCGACACACTTTACTGTATAGGAGTCCCTGTAACACACTTACATACCCGACACACTTTTCTGTATAGGAGTCCCTGTAACACACTTACATACCCGACACACTTTACTGTATAGGAGTCCCTGTAACACACTTACATACCCGACACACTTTTCTGTATAGGAGTCCCTGTAACACACTTACATACCCGACACACTTTACTGTATAGGAGTCCCTGTAACACACTTACATACCCGACACACTTTTCTGTATAGGAGTCCCTGTAACACACTTACATACCCGACACACTTTACTGTATAGGAGTCCCTGTAACACACTTACATACCCGACACACTTTTCTGTATAGGAGTCCCTGTAACACACTTACATACCCGACACACTTTACTGTATAGGAGTCCCTGTAACACACTTACATACCCGACACACTTTTCTGTATAGGAGTCCCTGTAACACACTTACATACCCGACACACTTTACTGTATAGGAGTCCCTGTAACACACTTACATACCCGACACACTTTTCTGTATAGGAGTCCCTGTAACACACTTACATACCCGACACACTTTACTGTATAGGAGTCCCTGTAACACACTTACATACCCGACACACTTTTCTGTATAGGAGTCCCTGTAACACACTTACATACCCGACACACTTTACTGTATAGGAGTCCCTGTAACACACTTACATACCCGACACACTTTTCTGTATAGGAGTCCCTGTAACACACTTACATACCCGACACACTTTTCTGTATAGGAGTCCCTGTAACACACTTACATACCCGACACACTTTACTGTATAGGAGTCCCTGTAACACACTTACATACCCGACACACTTTTCTGTATAGGAGTCCCTGTAACACACTTACATACCCGACACACTTTACTGTATAGGAGTCCCTGTAACACACTTACATACCCGACACACTTTTCTGTATAGGAGTCCCTGTAACACACTTACATACCCGACACACTTTACTGTATAGGAGTCCCTGTAACACACTTACATACCCGACACACTTTTCTGTATAGGAGTCCCTGTAACACACTTACATACCCGACACACTTTACTGTATAGGAGTCCCTGTAACACACTTACATACCCGACACACTTTTCTGTATAGGAGTCCCTGTAACACACTTACATACCCGACACACTTTACTGTATAGGAGTCCCTGTAACACACTTACATACCCGACACACTTTTCTGTATAGGAGTCCCTGTAACACACTTACATACCCGACACACTTTACTGTATAGGAGTCCCTGTAACACACTTACATACCCGACACACTTTTCTGTATAGGAGTCCCTGTAACACACTTACATACCCGACACACTTTACTGTATAGGAGTCCCTGTAACACACTTACATACCCGACACACTTTTCTGTATAGGAGTCCCTGTAACACACTTACATACCCGACACACTTTACTGTATAGGAGTCCCTGTAACACACTTACATACCCGACACACTTTTCTGTATAGGAGTCCCTGTAACACACTTACATAGCCGACACACTTTTCTGTATAGGAGTCCCTGTAACACACTTACATACCTGACACACTTTTCTGTATAGGAGTCCCCGTAACACACCACCTGTTAACAGCACTCAAACGAAGTGCCATCTCAGCAGTCTGAAACAAAGGTATCACATGTTAAAAGATGTACAAACTCACTTTTCTTATAGGTAAAACTATTTAATGGATGATGACTCACATATGTAAATCTAATGATCAATGGACAGATAACATGTGTTATATCATTTGATAAGAGGACAGTCTTACATGTGTAACATTATTTGATAAGAGGACAGTCTTACATGTGTAACATTATTTGATAAGAGGACAGACTTACATGTGTAACATTATGTGATAAGAGTACAGACTTACATGTGTAACATTATGTGATAAGAGGGCAGACTTACATGTGTAACATTATGTGATAAGAGTACAGACTTACATGTGTAACATTATGTGATAAGAGGACGGTCTTACATGTGTAACATTATGTGATAAAAGGACGGTCTTACATGTGTAACATTATGTGATAAGAGGACAGACTTACATGTGTAACATTATGTGATAAGAGGACGGTCTTACATGTGTAACATTATGAGATAATAGGATGGTCTTACATGTGTAACATTATTTGATAAGAGGACAGACTTACATGTGTAACATTATGTGATAAGAGGACGGTCTTACATGTGTAACATTATGTGATAAGAGGACGGTCTTACATGTGTAACATTATTTGATAAAAGGACGGTCTTACATGTGTAACATTATATGATAAGAGGACGGTCTTACATGTGCAACATTATTTGATAAGAGGACAGACTTACATGTGTAACATTATTTGATAAGAGGACAGTCTAACATGTGTTACATTATTTGATAAGAGGATGGTCTTACATGTGTAACATTATTTGATAAGAGGACGGACTTACATGTGTAACATTATTTGATAAAAGGACGGTCTTACATGTGTAACATTATGTGATAAGAGGACGGTCTTACATGTGTAACATTATTTGATAAGAGGACGGTCTTACATGTGTAACACTATTTGATAAGAGGACAGACTTACATGTGTAACATTATGTGATAAGAGGACAGTCTTACATGTGTAACATTATGTGAGAAGAGGACAGACTTACATGTGTAACATTATGTGATAAGAGGACGGTCTTACATGTGTAACATTATTTGATAAAAGGACAGACTTACATGTGTAACATTATGTGATAAGAGGACAGACTTACATGTGTAACATTATTTGATAAGAGGACAGACTTACATGTGTAACATTATGTGATAAGAAGACGGACTTACATGTGTAACATTATGTGATAATAGGACGGTCTTACATGTGTAACATTATGTGATAAGAGGACGGTCTTACATGTGTAACACTATGTGATAAGATGTTTAATATATAGTGATAGCTGGGAAAGTTCACAAGTGTAATACTCTTTGATGGATGGAAAAGTTCACCAATGTAATACTATTTGATAGACAGGTAAATATATAGATACCACTGAATATCATAGTAAGTATATAGATACAAGACAGTAGAATGTACTAACCTTACTGGTTGTAACCTCCACCATCTGGGCCTCATCTAGGCACACCTGTGAAAATACACCTCAAAATAAGTCATGCTACAGTAACATGGTGTTGTTCACAGCAGTATACTGTAATGTATAGAGCTTTGAATTAACACAGGTTTACTTTTCAATTTTCATCAGTATTTATATTTTCACACAGTGTAGAATTCGTGGAAAAGAGCTAGGTCCACAATATTTTAACATAGTGAAACATTTTAAGTTTAATTGTGGTCTAGTTCAAAAAATGATTCTGTCATTTTACAATGTTGAAATACCACTGCCATGTGTAATTTAATCAGTATGCAGCATAAGCTGACAATTGGGTACATTACCAGAACAACATGGAGATGTAACAATATATAGAGGATATCTAACAGTGTCTTCAGTAATTTTTTGAATTAAACCACAATTAAACTTAAAATGTTTCACTATGTGCAAATATCGTGGACCTAGCTCTTTTTCAAGAATTCTATACTGTGTGAATATAGAGGATATATAACAGTGTCTTCAGTAATACCAAATGTATTTCATGAGTGTGGCTAATATGTTTGGTATTACTGAAGATACTGTTAGATATTCTGTTTATTACATTTTTTTTAAGAAAACCTACCCCGTAACGCAAAACGACACATCAAGCTGACAATACTTGATCTAGATACTTTTACCACGAGCATTTCTAGACAACCCTACACGACAAAAGATAGTCCCCCTCTGCAAAAATGTCCCCCTCTGCAAAAAAAATAGTAAAATTTAAAAACTTGTAATTAAATTCCTTTATCCACTTAATTTTATTTAGTAGACACTTAAGTTCACATTTAAATAAAAGTATGACAAATTACCATCATAACTTAATTATTAAGAAATAGTTCTATCAACTCAGATCACTATATAGTACAAGCTTGTTGATTAGCGCCAAATCTACAACATTGTATAATTACTTACCCTCCACCACTCCACAGTAAAACGTTACTTACCCTCCACCACTCCACAGTAAAACGTAACTTACCCTACACTCCACAGTAAAACATTACTTACCCTCCTCTACACAGTAAAACATTACTTACCCTCCTCTACACAGTAAAACGTTACTTACCCTCCACTCCACAGTAAAATGTTACTTACCCTCCTTGTTGATTAGCGCCAAATCTACAACATTGTATAATTACTTACCCTCCACCACTCCACAGTAAAACGTTACTTACCCTCCACTCCACAGTTAAACGTAACTTACCCTCCACTCCACAGTAAAACGTTACTTACCCACCACTCCACAGTAAAACGTTACTTACCCACCACTCCACAGTAAAATGTTACTTACCCACCACTCCACAGTAAAACGTTACTTACCCTCCACTCCACAGTAAAACGTTACTTACCCACCACTCCACAGTAAAACGTTACTTCCCCTCCACTCCACAGTAAAATGTTATTTACCCTCCACTCCACAGTAAAACATTACTTACCCTCCACTCCACAGTAAAACGTTACTTACCCTCCACTCCACAGTAAAATGTTACTTCCCCTCCACTCCACAGTAAAATGTTACTTCCCCTCCACTCCACAGTAAAATGTCACTTCCCCTCCACTCCACAGTAAAACGTTACTTCCCCTCCACTCCACAGTAAAATGTTACTTCCCCTCCACTCCACAGTAAAACGTTACTTCCCCTCCGCTCCACAGTAAAATGTTACTTCCCCTCCACTCCACAGTAAAATGTTACTTACCCTCCACTCCACAGTAAAATGTTACTTACCCGCCACTCCACAGTAAAACGTTACTTACCCTCCACTCCGCAGTAAAATGTTACTTACCCTCCACTCCACAGTAAAATGTTACTTACCCTCCATCACTCCACAGTAAAACGTTACTTACCCTCCATCACTACACAGCAAAACGTTACTTACCCTCCACTACTCCACAGCAAAATGTTACTTCCCCTCCACTACTCCACAGTAAAACGTTACTTACCCTCCACTCCGCAGTAAAATGTTACTTACCCTCCACTCCACAGAAAAACGTTACTTACCCTCCACTACTCCACAGTAAAATCTTACTTACCCTCCACTCCACAGTAAAATGTTACTTACCATCCACCACTCCACAGTAAAACGTTACTTACCCTCCACCACTCCACAGTAAAACGTTACTTCCCCTCCACCACTACACAGTAAAACGTTACTTCCCCTCCACTACTCCACAGTAAAATGTTACTTACCCTCCACTACTCCACAGTAAAATCTTACTTACCCTCCACTCCACAGTAAAATGTTACTTACCCTCTACCACTCCACAGTAAAACGTTACTTACCCTCCATCACTACACAGGAAAACGTTACTTACCCTCCACTACTCCACAGCAAAATGTTACTTCCCCTCCACTACTCCACAGTAAAACGTTACTTACCCTCCATCACTACACAGGAAAACGTTACTTACCCTCCACTACTCCACAGCAAAATGTTACTTCCCCTCCACTACTCCACAGTAAAACGTTACTTACCCTCCACCACTCCACAGTAAAACGTTACTTCCCCTCCACTCCACAGTAAAACGTTACTTCCCCTCCACTCCGCAGTAAAATGTTACTTACCCTCCACTCCACAGAAAAACGTTACTTACCCTCCACTACTCCACAGCAAAATGTTACTTCCCCTCCACTACTCCACAGTAAAACGTTACTTACCCTTCACTCCACAGTAAAACGTTACTTACCCTCCACCACTCCACAGTAAAATGTTACTTTCCCTCCACCACTCCACAGTAAAACGTTACTTCCCCTCCACCACTCCACAGTAAAATGTTACTTACCCTCCACTCCCCAGTAAAACGTTACTTACCCTCCACTACTCCACAGCAAAATGTTACTTACCCTCCCCTACTCCACAGTAAAACGTTCCTTACCTTCACTCCACAGTAAAATGTTACTTACCTCCTCTACACAGTAAAACGTTACTTACCCTACACTCCACAGTAAAACGTTACTTACCCTCCACTACTCCACAGCAAAATGTTACTTACCCTCCACTACTCCACAGTAAAACGTTACTTACCTTCACTCCACAGTAAAATGTTACTTACCTCCTCTACACAGTAAAACGTTACTTACCCTACACTCCACAGTAAAACGTTACTTACCCTCCACTCCACAGTAAAACGTTACTTACCCTCCACCACTCCACAGCTGTCATGGGACTTGGTATTGCCATAAAGCGCTTTGGATGACGAAACTTTCTGGTTGTGTCACCTGAAGTAAGAAAAAATCCAAATTGCAATAAGATGACAGCATGTGATAACTTGTATTATAGTATACTTGTAATATGGGTTGTTTTACATGTGTGAATACTGCTAGCTGTACAAAGGCCATTTCCCGGACCAATCTATCTCAGTCTGGCATGGGCAATATCAGCCCAGCATGAGCCATATGAGCCAAGCATGCGCCATATCTGCCCGGCATGTGCCATATCCCTGAAAGTGCCGGTTGAACACTTTTCAGAAAAATCGGACCTCAAACTTGTAGTGTGCACACTAGCATATGTCTGTATATGCTATTATGTTTATTGTGTTTTATTTAAAGTAGAATGTGATTATAGTTACCAGGTAAGCTAATGAAATATTGATTTCCTGTCAGGTTTAGGTGTTATTGCTTATTCCTTTGATGTTATAGACCAGTATATGATAAACAAGAGCTGTTGGAGAATAGCATAGCTCCCCTATTGGTGGTATATGTTGTAAGATAGCAAATATCAATAGAATCACATGTACAGGAAAACCTTGATATACTGTAGAGTATGTGAAGTTCGGGTTGTTTGCGGTATTGGAAGAACCAGACGAAGAATTGTGGCAGTATAACAAGGTTTTTCTGTACCTTAACAAGTTGTACATTTCAAAAGAAGAGATGACCAGACGACATGAAATAGTAAACAGCGTATTGATGGTGGTGATCTAACAACACTTCACAAGCAAAAACTTGCCCAAAACTTTAATCAAGACCAATTAACCAGTTTGCATTGGCTCCTAAAATATGAAAATATGGTTCAGCACACTGCTTACACTCCATATAAATGCCTCAACTTTATCATACACATCAATGTATTGAGTGTGATGATCCAACACTGTCTGAAAAAACTTGCCCAAAAACTTAAACTTCAGTGAAGTGGGACACCGACGCCGACCGGACTACATTAGGCCCCCTATTCTCCAAATAGGCAAGCTAAAAAGGTACCATAGTCCTATGTCTGATAACCTGATAACCTGTAATTACACAAATGACTTCTCCTTTGTGGTATCTGATAGTTTTCAACAAATGTTTACTAGCAAGATTAATAATGAAAGCTTAAATATTTAGTGTACACAAGAACATGTACCATTATATTTGTAGAATATAAAACCCTCTGTGTCAGAGAGTTACTAGCTCTGAACACTATAAAACATTGTTCTAGAATCAAGCATGTTCTCAAATTCCTTTGTAGGGATGGGCTCAAAAAATTACCAAAACTTTCATGCAAGAAAATTAACTGTAAGGCCACTAACTGTTTGAATGAGGGAGGTCTACATAGTCAATCTCCTTGCGTAGAGTTTCATAAGTTGTGATGACGATATCCTGCTGGGCTAACGTCCGGGGCTGTATAAATCCAAGCTTGTTCACACCAGTATATACCTGTATAAAATACAGTACATCTGTCTAAAAAAAGAGCTTATTATACGAAGGCTAAAACTTATACATGTACTACTTTGAGTGACTGGCTCACAGTGTTCTGTATTCTTATAGAAAATTTGGGTAACTTATATAATTATATAATTACAAACACTTTGAGTGATTGGTTTACATAACCAGTGCCCTGTATACTTACAGAAATTTTGAGTACTTATAAACACTTTGAGTGTCTGGCTTACATAATCAGTGTGCTGTAAATGTATAGAAATGTTGGGCAACTTACGAACACTTTGAGTGTCTGGCTTATATAATCAGTGTGCTGTAAATGTATAGAAATGTTGGGCAACTTACAAACACTTTGAGTGACTGACTGCTGATATGCTTTAGGATCTCGTCCACCCACTGGTGACTGATGGAGGAAGGGGAGATAATCAACGTGGTGCCAGACTTTATGGGTGGCTGTACAAACAACAATAGCTCCATTAAAGTATCAGAAACAAATGATTTTACACCAAGTGTTAATTGTATACAATATTGTTCAAATTTAAGTAATGTTCATATATACATACTGTTTATATATATTACCTTTATTAAGCCTAACTAGAACACTGACAGGTCAGTAAGGGCCCCGTCTTGTGGCAATATATCCCCCATAATCATCAAGAAGCAATCTGCCCATATAGCTGAGCTTGACATTTGACATTTGGACTTCAAAAAGAATCGCAAGGAAGCAAAATATACATTTTACATGTACTATGACGTGAGACTTGTTTCCTTCCACCTCCATATTTGTTGGGCTAACAGAAATGTAAATACTGGTGCAATACACATTTGTTAGCTTTGATTTGTTTTATTTCACCTTATATACCTCCTCCATCAAGAGCCAGGGTCAAAGTCAGAGATCCCCTTTGTCTTTGACCTTTGGACCCAAATGACCTTGACCATTAACCCAGTGACCCTGATCTTTGGTCAGTTGATTTATTCTTTAATTCCGACCAACTTTGCTTCATAATATCATAACAAAAAATGTTCATCAGTGAAAAATACAAAACTTGACCTTGACCCTTTGGACCCCGTAACCTGGACCTAAGGTCAGTTGACTCTGTGTTACGTTCTGAACAAGTTTGCTACATAATAACATAAAAAGTTCATCAGTAAAAGATACAATAATTGACCTTGACATTGACCACGTGACCTTGACCTTAAGTCAGTTGACTCCTTTTTAAATTCGGACCAACTTTGCTTCATAATGTCATAACAAAATGTTCATCAGTTAAAAAGATACAAATTTGATCTTGACCTTTGACCCAGTGACCTTGACATTTGGTCAGGTTGACTCCTTGTTTAATTCTGATCAACTTTGCTTCATCATATCATAACAAAATGTTCATCAGTGAAAATATGCAAAATTTGACCTTGACCTTTGAATCTAATGACCTTAACCTTTGACCTTGACTTTTTACCTCAATGTGTATTTTTGTGAACTGAACATCTTGACTAAGTTTAATGTACATCGGTCAATAAATACCAAAGTTTTCAGCCAGGAACAAAATTTGTGGACGGACAGACGGACAGACAGACAGACAGACAGACAGACAGACAGACAGACAGACAGAGTGATTACTATAGGGCACCTATATCTCCGATATGGGGCCCTAATTAAAAGCTTTGTATGAAGCTAACCTTTTGTCAAATAGATTGTACAATTAAGCTGATATCCTTCTATATGCATGGTCAAACTAATTCTGTTCATGGTTTTTTATTCCCGGTACTAAACCCTTCAAAATTATTACAGATACACTACAGCAGAAGAAACTATCATTTTCAGGAATATCTGATTTTGTTTCCTGTCACTATAACAGAACACATGAAATATGTACTTACAGTTGACACATGGCAGTGGGGACAACGGAAGTTGCCCCTGAGAGGATCATCAAGGTCATAATTGACACACTCTGCATGCTGCTGTAGACCACAATCGACACATTGGACAGAGTGCCGCTTGCTGATGGCTCCTGCTGATGTTGCCCCACAAATGCACTCGAAGAAATGCTGTCGTCTAACTGGCGTGGACACCGAGAACTGGTACTTCGGCTTGAAGGATGATGCCTCTACCAGCTCTACGAATCGGGATGGTACTCTTTTTTTCTTTGGCTTGCTCTCGTCTTTTTTAACTCTACTGCCTTTTACTCCATTACTTTTTTCTTTGACACATTTGTCGGGTGGTGTTGGCTTCATCTTCGTTGATTTTGCTTTAGCTTTTTTTTGCTTTTGAATCTGCTCTACTTGAGGTTTCCCCTTGTTACATTGCTCCACTTGAGGTTTCCCCTTGTTACATACACCGACAGTCTCACTGTTCTCTGCCACACCCTCCCTTGTTGCATCCTCTACACCACTATCATCTGCATGCATACTGCTAAGTGTTGATGCCTGACGTGGCTTTTTCTTTTTTGTCCAATTCTTACGTTTTCGTTTCTTAACAACTCTTCTTGCTGATTGGCTGCCAGCCTCCATCAGAGGACCATCTGCTAGATGGCTGATTTCTGCCCTGGTGTCTTCGTTATCCACACAGCCACCTGAAATCTCATCACCTTCCTGGGTTATATTGTCTTTTGTCTCTTCGTTATCCACACAGGCACATGGAGTCTCATCACCTTCCTTGATTATATCTGACTTTGTCTCTTTGTTATCCACACAGCCATGCGGAATCTCATCATCTTCCTGGGTTATATTGTCTTTTGTCTGCTCGTTATTCACACAGCCACATGGAATCTCATCACCTTCCTTGATTATATCTGACTTTGTCTCTTTGTTATCTACACAGCCATGTGGAATCTCATCTACTTTCCCATTAACCATTGGTCCAGTCATATCCATATCTATCACATTTGGAGGAGGATCTTCGTCCTGAGGTGTAGTCTGTGTACTATAGGTAACTGTAGCTAAAGAATTACCTTTGTCCATCACGTTTCTGGTATCTACATCTGTAACCGAGCCTTCAGAAGCAGCTTCCTCCCTGCCACAGACAATGGTAGGTAGATTCCTTTGTCTGACACTGGGTGTGTTAACACAGCCGGCAGCTTCCTCCCTGCCACAGACAATAGGTAGATTCCTGTGTCTGACACTGGGGGTGTTAACACAGCCGGCAGCTTCCCCCCTGCCACAGACAATAGGTAGATTCCTTTGTCTGACACTGGGTGTGTTAACACGGCCGGCAGCTTCCTCCCTGCCACAGACAATAGGGAGATTCCTGTGTCTGACACTGGGTGTGTTAACACAGCCGGCAGCTTCCTCAGTTTGGCCTTGACTTTCACCTGTTGTCTGACCTTTAACTTCTGACTGTCTGTCGCCATTGTCTCCATGTAAAGCTGAACTAACACAGCCCTCAGCTTTGCATATGACAGCTTGCCCATCTATTGCTGACGCCACAACCTCAGAGGTTATAATTGCAACCCCTTCCACTTTGACTTTATTCTGACCTATGACCTCTGATTGTTTTTCCTCTGGTGCCACAATCTTTACTGCACAGTTACTTTCCTGTAACGACTCAACTTGATTTTGACCTTGGACTTCAGAAAATGTTTTCTTTGGTGTATTTAAACATTTTAATTTGACATGAACATGTTTGATGTGAACATGCCTATAATTTCCTTCCTTCTCGATTTTCATTTCCTGAAAAGAAAAGGCAAAATTAGCTGAATATCATCTGCACAATGGTGTCGTCAATACAAGAAAGCATTGAATTACTAAGTGAAACTTTTGAAGAGGTCTTAATTAACTTATTACTTCCGCAAAGTATTCAGGAAGATGGAGAGTACCATTACTAATCACGAAACATTAGTTGAATATTTATGTACAGTTGACTCGAAGACCCTGTTATCTCGAAGTATTTTTCTGGTCCCGGCAAAATCTCTTCTTTATCATAGTAAATATAACTCTGATAATTCGAACCCTGAAAAGACGAAAAACTTGGATACTTAGAAGTAAGATATTGGTTTAGATAGCGTAAATCCAACATCAAAACATTGTCTCCTTTATGGTGTTCAAATTTCATTTTGTCACTTATTAATTTTTTGATACAAATAAAACGCAAAAGTATGACATCTCGCCATTCCATGTTAATGAACATCTTTTGTGAGTAGACTAGCATGTAATCAGTAAAAAGAATTTACGATAAAGCTTCAGACTAAAGTGTGCGGACTGTCAAAACCATGTTGTTCATAATAAAAAAACAAGAGTACCGCGGGGCGGAACAATATATGCCTGTCGAATGCCATATAGTGTTACATACTTTCTTACATTGAAATAAGATCTGCATCATTCTAAGAGCGGTTAGCTGACATGCTATAAAAAATGTAGTAGAAAATCTCCGGACAAAAAATAAAATACTGAAATGAACAAAGGGCAATTACTTTTGGAAAAATCGTCCAATCAACATTCTTTTAAGGGAGACACAACTTCATATCATAATCATAATGTATACCAAGTTTCAAAGAAATCCGTTAAAAACTGTAGGAGGAGATTGACGGAAAAACAAAAGTTTACGCCAGACGGATGGACGCTCAAGCAGAATTTTAACAAAAGTTGTGATTAACAAAATCACAACCAAGAAAATCACAACCTAGGACAGCTTCACGGGTTCATGTTTTACAGGAGCCAGTATGGCTTTGAAAGCTGATTGAGAGATTTAAGAACTATACAATAATTGCTGTTGATTACATTGAGTTGAGGGAGGTGTCAGGTGTCACATTTGGCTTTAATGAATCAATGTGTTTACATGTACGATATAATCTGTTTGTAAGTGTTTTTGTTTACAGAATCAGCTATGCGTACACTCCATTACGGCGATTTGTTTCAGACTTGCGCACTTTCATTTCCACATTATATAGTATGAGGACGGAGACAGCAGGATAGTTCAATTTTTAAATGTAACACTTTAGAAGTAAAATTTGATGGACTTGCAAATACGAATGCAGACCTGGAAAGACTTTGCCAAGATCTAGACAAGCCAAAAACAACATTTAATCACTATGCCCGTCCATATTTAATAATGAATTCACAATATGGTCCAACCGCTTTGATCGCATTAAACAAAAGTACGTTTTCGGAAATAACTTACTCTATTTTTGTTTATTGTAAAATTACATACCTGTATTTGTTATATTGAATAAGTATATCATTTATCGATTGATTACAACCATTGGCTATTAATAATCTCAACAACTGCTAGTGCTTTGTCCAAACAGCAAATTTCATACCAAATTTATGAACCTGAATAACTTGAATACTCGGATATTTTTTTCTGGTTTTGACGGTACAGGGCCATACCTACCTACAGTGTGGGAGATGGTACAGGGCAATACCTACCTACAGTGTGGCAGACTGTACAGGGCCATACCTACCTACAGTGTGGGAGACTGTACAGGCCAATACCTACCTACAGTGTGGGAGACTGTACAGGGCAATATCTACCTACAGTGTGGGAGACTGTACAGGGCCATACCTACCTACAGTGTGGGAGACGGTACAGGCCAATACCTACCTACAGTGTGGGAGACTGTAAAGGCCAGTACCTACCTACAGTGTGGCAAACTGTACAGGGCAGTACCTACATACAGTGTGGCAGACTGTACAGGGCGCTACCTACCTGCAGTGTGGGAGACTGTACAGGGCAGTACCTACCTACAGTGTGGGAGATGGTACAGGGCAGTACCTACATACAGTGTGGAAGACTGTCCAGGGCAATACCTGCCTACAGTGTGGCAGACTGTACAGGGCAATACCTACCTACAGTGTGGGAGACTGTAAAGGCCAGTCCCTACCTACAGTGTGGCAAACTGTACAGGGCAGTACCTACCTACAGTGTGGGAGATTGTACAGGGCAGTACCTACCTACAGTGTGGGAGACGGGACAGGCCAGTACCTACCTACAGTGTGGGAGATTGTACAGGGCAGTACCTACCTACAGTGTGGGAGACTGTACAGGGCAATACCTACATGCAGTGTGGGAGACTGTACAGGCCAATACCTACCTACAGTGTGGGAAACTGTACAGGGCAGTACCTACATACAGTGTGGAAGACTGGCCAGGGCAATACCTGCCTACAGTGTGGCAGACTGTACAGGGCAATACCTACCTACAGTGTGGGAGACTGTACAGGGCAATACCTACCTGCAGTGTGGGAGACTGTACAGGGCAGTACCTACCCACAGTGTGGGAGACTGTAAAGGCCAGTACCTACCTACAGTGTGGGAGACTGTACAGTTCAGTACCTACATACAGTGTGGGAGACTGTCCAGGGCAATACCTACCTACAGTGTGGGAGACGGTACAGGGCAGTACCTACCTACAGTGTGGGAGATTGTACAGGGCAGTACCTACCTACAGTGTGAGAGACTTACAGGGCAATACCTACATACAGTGTGGGAGACTGTACAGGGCAATATCTACCTACAGTGTGGGAGACTGTACAGGGCAATACCTACCTACAGTGTGGGAGATTGTACAGGGCAATGCCTACCTACAGTTAGGGAGACTGTACAGGCCAATACCTACCTACAGTGTGGGAGACGGTACAGGCCAATACCTACATACAGTGTGGGAGACTGTACAGGGCAATATCTACCTACAGTGTGGGAGACTGTACAGGGCAATACCTACCTACAGTGTGGGAGATTGTACAGGGCAATGCCTACCTACAGTTAGGGAGACTGTACAGGCCAATACCTACCTACAGTGTGGGAGACGGTACAGGCCAATACCTACATACAGTGTGGGAGACTGTACAGGGCAATATCTACCTACAGTGTGGGAGACTGTACAGGGCAATACCTACCTACAGTGTGGGAGATTGTACAGGGCAATGCCTACCTACAGTTAGGGAGACTGTACAGGCCAATACCTACCTACAGTGTGGGAGACGGTACAGGCCAATACCTACCTACAGTGTGGGAGACAGTACAGGGCAATATCTACCTACAGTGTGGGAGACTGTACAGGGCAATACCTACCTACAGTGTGGGAGATTGTACAGGGCAATGCCTACCTACAGTTAGGGAGACTGTACAGGCCAATACCTACCTACAGTGTGGGAGACGGTACAGGCCAATACCTACCTACAGTGTGGGAGACAGTACAGGGCAATATCTACCTACAGTGTGGGAGACTGTACAGGGCAATACCTACCTACAGTGTGGGAGATTGTACAGGGCAATGCCTACCTACAGTTAGGGAGACTGTACAGGCCAATACCTACCTACAGTGTGGGAGACGGTACAGGCCAATACCTACCTACAGTGTGGGAGACAGTACAGGGCAATATCTACCTACAGTGTGGGAGACTGTACAGGGCAATACCTACCTACAGTGTGGGAGATTGTACAGGGCAATGCCTACCTACAGTTAGGGAGACTGTACAGGCCAATACCTACCTACAGTGTGGGAGACGGTACAGGCCAATACCTACCTACAGTGTGGGAGACAGTACAGGGCAATATCTACCTACAGTGTGGGAGACTGTACAGGGCAATACCTACCTACAGTGTGGGAGATTGTACAGGGCAATGCCTACCTACAGTTAGGGAGACTGTACAGGCCAATACCTACCTACAGTGTGGGAGACGGTACAGGCCAATACCTACCTACAGTGTGGGAGACAGTACAGGGCAATATCTACCTACAGTGTGGGAGACTGTACAGGGCAATACCTACCTACAGTGTGGGAGATTGTACAGGGCAATGCCTACCTACAGTTAGGGAGACTGTACAGGCCAATACCTACCTACAGTGTGGGAGACGGTACAGGCCAATACCTACCTACAGTGTGGGAGACAGTACAGGGCAATATCTACCTACAGTGTGGGAGACTGTACAGGGCAATACCTACCTACAGTGTGGGAGATTGTACAGGGCAATGCCTACCTACAGTTAGGGAGACTGTACAGGCCAATACCTACCTACAGTGTGGGAGACGGTACAGGCCAATACCTACCTACAGTGTGGGAGACAGTACAGGGCAATATCTACCTACAGTGTGGGAGACTGTACAGGGCAATACCTACCTACAGTGTGGGAGATTGTACAGGGCAATGCCTACCTACAGTTAGGGAGACTGTACAGGCCAATACCTACCTACAGTGTGGGAGACGGTACAGGCCAATACCTACCTACAGTGTGGGAGACAGTACAGGGCAATATCTACCTACAGTGTGGGAGACTGTACAGGGCAATACCTACCTACAGTGTGGGAGATTGTACAGGGCAATGCCTACCTACAGTTAGGGAGACTGTACAGGCCAATACCTACCTACAGTGTGGGAGACGGTACAGGCCAATACCTACCTACAGTGTGGGAGACAGTACAGGGCAATATCTACCTACAGTGTGGGAGACTGTACAGGGCAATACCTACCTACAGTGTGGGAGATTGTACAGGGCAATGCCTACCTACAGTTAGGGAGACTGTACAGGCCAATACCTACCTACAGTGTGGGAGACGGTACAGGCCAATACCTACCTACAGTGTGGGAGACAGTACAGGGCAATATCTACCTACAGTGTGGGAGACTGTACAGGGCAATACCTACCTACAGTGTGGGAGATTGTACAGGGCAATGCCTACCTACAGTTAGGGAGACTGTACAGGCCAATACCTACCTACAGTGTGGGAGACGGTACAGGCCAATACCTACCTACAGTGTGGGAGACAGTACAGGGCAATATCTACCTACAGTGTGGGAGACTGTACAGGGCAATACCTACCTACAGTGTGGGAGATTGTACAGGGCAATGCCTACCTACAGTTAGGGAGACTGTACAGGCCAATACCTACCTACAGTGTGGGAGACGGTACAGGCCAATACCTACCTACAGTGTGGGAGACAGTACAGGGCAATATCTACCTACAGTGTGGGAGACTGTACAGGGCAATACCTACCTACAGTGTGGGAGATTGTACAGGGCAATGCCTACCTACAGTTAGGGAGACGGTACAGGCCAATACCTACATACAGTGTGGGAGACTATACAGGGTAATACCTACCTACAGTGTGGGAGACGGTACAGGCCAATACCTACCTACAGTGTGGGAGACAGTACAGGGCAATATCTACCTACAGTGTGGGAGACTGTACAGGGCAATACCTACCTACAGTGTGGGAGATTGTACAGGGCAATGCCTACCTACAGTTAGGGAGACTGTACAGGCTAATACCTACCTACAGTGTGGGAGACGGTACAGGCCAATACCTACATACAGTGTCGGAGACTGTACAGGGCAGTACCTACCTACAGTGTGGGAGACTGTAAAGGCCAGTACCTTCCTACAGTGTGGGAGACTGTACAGGCCAATACCTACCTACAGTGTGGGAGACTGTACCGGCCAATACCTACCTACAGTGTGGGAGACTGTACAGGCCAAAACCTACCTACAGTGTGGGAGACTGTACAGGGCAGTACCTACCTACAATGTGGGAGACTGTCCAGGGCAGTATATACCTACAGTGTGGGAGACGGTACAGGGCAATACCTACCTAGAGTTTTGGAGACGGTACAGGGCAGTACCTACCTACAGTGTGGGAGACTGTACAGGGCAATATCTATACACAGTGTGGCAGACTGTACAGGGCAATACCTACATACTGTGTGGGAGACTGTACAGGGCAATATATATACCTACCTACAGTGTGGGAGACGGTACAGGCCAATACCTACCTACAGTGTGGGAGACTGTACAGGGCAATACCTACCTACAGTGTGAGAGACTGTAAAGGGCAATACCTACATACAGTGTGGGAGACGGTACAGGGCAGTACCTACCTACAGTTTTGAAGACTGTATAGGCCAGTACCTACCTACAGTGTGGGAGACTGTACAGGGCAATACCTACCTACCGTGTGGGAGACTGTACAGGTCAGTACCTACCTACAGTGTGGGAGACTGTACATGGCAATACCTACCTACAGTGTGGCAGACTGTACAGGGCGATACCTACCTGCTGTGTGTGAGACTGTACAGGGCAGTACCTACCTACAGTGTGGGAGACTGTACAGGCCAATACCTACTTTCTTTATGGGAGACTGTACAGGCCAGTACCTACCTGCAGTGCGAGAAACTCCACAGACCAGTACCTACCTTCAGTGTGGGAGACAGTACAGGGCAATACCTACCTACAGACAGTGTGGGAGACTGTACAGACCAGTACCTACCTTCAGTGTGCTGAAACCTTACATCCGGGCCAACAAGAGTGATTTATAAGTTGACATAACTTGTTTCATAACTGTTGCAAAATAAATAAAGTGTATATATATATACCTTCAGTGTGGGAAGTCTTGGGGGCTGCTCAATGTGAGGACTTTTGTGTAATAATATACAGGCAAGTACCTCCACGGTCTTGCCCAGGCCCATCTCATCTGCCAGAATCCCACCAGGGGGAGCCACCACTCTTTCCTGGCGCTCCCTGGTCAAACTATAAAATATTTAGGAAAGTAAATTCCTTATTCTTGTTGGTAAAAGTAACACGATTAATGTATAGGTTGCTTTAATGAATAATTGATAATAGTTTTCAGAAAGTATTGAAATCTTTGATTTTTATACACTTTTGTTATTCATGTACATGTACTTACATTCCATTTGAATGTGAACTGTTGACATATATGAATATTAAGATTTGATGTGTCTGTACCTATAGCGGCCGTACACTCCACATCAAATACTGACTGTGTGCAAACCTTGATAAGTATTTGTTGTAGTACAGAGTGCAGCCATCTGGTGTTTTGACTTCCTCGTACAACATGTGGAGAGGCGCCTCTGAAGGGGAACATACATAGTATCATTACACTATTAACAGCTAGTAATCTTATTCAGGATTCACAGTTTAAGTGCAAATACCAACATTTAATTCTTAAAGTGCTCAATAATAGTTAAAGTAATGAGAAATCACAAATAAACACATATAAAGGATAAGACTAATTCATCGGGGTATGCAGAAATATACTGATCATTCACTAACAGATGTTGGGTTTCATTATCCCTTGTAATAACCTGAACATGGCACACCTAGTTACACAGGAACATTCAGTGTAGACATTAAACAAGCTACACCTACTCACACAGGAATATTCAGTGTAGAGATTAAACATGCTACACCTAGTTACACAAGAATATTCAGTGTAGAGATTAAACATGCTACACCTAGTTACACAGGAATACTCATTGTAGAGATTAAACATGGCACACCTAGTTACACAAGATTATTCAGTGTAGAGGTTAAACATGTACCACCTAGTTACACAGGAATATTCAGTGTACAGATTAAACATGGCACACCTAGTTACACAGTAATATTCAGTGTAGAGATTAAACATGCTACACCTAGTTACACAGGAATATTCAGTATACAGATTAAACATGGCACACCTAGTTACACAAGATTATTCAGTGTAGAGGTTAAACATGTACCACCTAGTTACACAGGAATATTCAGTGTAGAGAATAAACATGGAACACCTAGTTACACAGGAATATTCAGTGTATAGATTAAACATGGCACACCTAGTTTCACAGGAATATTCAGTGTACAGATTAAACATGGCACACCTAGTTACACAAGATTATTCAGTGTAGAGGTTAAACATGTACCACCTAGTTACACAGGAATATTCAGTGTAAAGATTAAACATGCTACACCTAGTTACACAAGAATATTCAGTGTAGAGATTAAACATGCTACACCAAGTTACACAGGAATATTCAATGTAGAGATTAAACATGGTACACCTAGTTACACAAGAGTATTCAGTGTAGAGGGTAAACATGCTACACCTAGTTACACAGGAACATTCAGTGTAGAGAATCAACATGGTACACCTAGGTACACAGGAATATTCAGTGTAGAGATTAAAGATGGCACACCTAGTTACACAGGAATATTCACTATACAGATTAAACATGGCACACCTAGTTACACAAGATTATTCAGTGTAGAGGTTAAACATGTACCACCTAGTTACACAGGAATATTCAGTGTAGAGGTTAAACATGGCACACCTAGTTACACAGGGATATTCAGTGTAGAGATTAAACATGGCACACCTGGTTACACAGGAATATTCAGTGTAGAGCTTAAACATGCTACACCTAGTTACACAGGAATATTCAGTGTACAGATTAAACATGGTACACCTAGTTACACAAGAGTATTCAGTGTAGAGGGTAAACATGCTACACCTAGTTACACAGGAACATTCAGTGTAGAGATTAAACATGGTCCACCTAGTTACACAAGAGTATTCAGTGTAGAGGGTAAACATGCTACACCTAGTTACACAGGAACATTCAGTGTAGAGATTAAACATGGGACACCTAGTTACACAAGAGTATTCAGTGTAGAGGGTAAACATGCTACACCTAGTTACACAGGAATATTCAGTGTAGAGAATAAACATGCTACACCTAGTTACACGGGAATATTCAGTGTAGAGATGAGGATTCAGTGTAGAGGTTAAACATGGCACACCTAGTTACACAGGGATATTCAGTGTAGAGATTAAACATGGCACACCTAGTTAAACAGGAACATTCAGTGTAGAGATTAAACATGGTCCACCTAGTTACACAAGAGTAGTCAGTGTATAGGTTAAACATGCTACACCTAGTTACACAGGAATATTCAGTGTAGAGAATAAACATGCTACACCTAGTTACACGGGAATATTCAGTGTAGAGATGAGGATTCAGTGTAGAGGTTAAACATGGCACACCTAGTAACACAGGAATATTCAGTGTAGAGATTAAAGATGGCACACCTAGTTACACAGGAATATTCAGTGTAGAGAATAAACATGGCACACCTAGTTACACGGGAATATTCAGTGTAGAGATTAAACATGCTACCCCTAGTTACACAGGAATACTCATTGTAGAGATTAAACATGGCACACCTAGTTAAACAGGAACATTCAGTGTAGAGATTAAACATGGCACACCTAGTTACACAGTAATATTCAGTGTAGAGATTAAACATGGCACACCTAGTTAAACAGGAACATTCAGTGTAGAGATTAAACATGGTCCACCTAGTTACACAAGAGTATTCAGTGTAGAGATTAAACATGGCACACCTAGCTACACAGGAATATTCAGTGTAGAGAATAAACATGGCACACCTAGTTACACGGGAATATTCAGTGTAGAGATTAAACATGGCACACCTAGTTACACAGGAATATTCAGTATACAGATTAAACATGGCACACCTAGTTACACAGGAATAATCAGTGTAGAGATTAAACATGGCACACCTGGTTACACAGGAATATTCAGTGTAGAGATTAAACATGGCACACCTAGCTACACAGGAATATTCACTGTAGAGATTAAACATGGCACACCTACTTACACAGGAACATTCAGTGTAGAGTTTAAACATGGCACACCTAGTTACACGGGAATATTCAGTGCAGCGATTAAACATGGCACACCTAGTTACGCAGGAATATTCAGTATACAGATTAAACATGGCACCCCTAGTTACACAGGAATATTCAGTGTACAGATTAAACATGCTACACCTAGTTACACGGGAATATTCAGTGTAGAGATGAGTATTCAGTGTAGAGGTTAAACATGCTACACCTGGTTACACAGGAATATTCAGTGTAACCAGGTGTGCCATGTTTAATCTCTACAGTGAATATTCCTGTGTAGCTAGGTGTGCCATGTTTAATCTCTACATTGAATATTCCTGTGTAACTAGGTGTTACATGTTTAAGCTCTACACTGAATAATCTTGTGCAACTAGGTGTGCCATGTTTAATCTCGACACTGAATATTCCTGTGTAACTAGGGGTACCATGTTTAATCTCTACACTGAATACTCTTGTGTAACGAGGGGTAGCATGTTTAATCTCTACACTGATTATTCCTGTGTAACATGGCACACCTAGTTACACAGGATTATTCAGTGTAGAGATTAAACATGCTACACCTAGTTACACAGAAATATTCAGTATACAGATTAAACATGGCATACCTAGTTACACAGGAATATTCAGTATACAGATTAAACATGGCATACCTAGTTACACAGGAATATTCAGTATAAAGATTAAACATGGCACACCTAGTTAAACAGGAACATTCAGTGGAGAGATTAAACATGGCACACCTAGTGACACAGGAATATTCAGGGTATAGATTAAACATGGTACACCTAGTAACAGGAATATTCAGTGTAGAGATTACACATGCTACACCTAGTTACACAGGAATACTCAGTATACAGATTAAACATGGCACCCCTAGTTACACAGGAATATTCAGTGTACAGATTAAACATGGCACACCTAGATACACAGGAATATTCAGTGTAAAGATTAAACATGCTACACCTAGTTACGCAGGAATATTCAGTATACAGATTAAACGTGGCACACCTAGTTACACAGGAATAATCAGTGTAGAGATTAAACATGGCACTCCTGGTTACACAGGAATATTCAGTGTAGAGCTTAAACATGCTACACCTAGTTACACGGGAATACTCATTGTAGAGATTAAACATGACACACCTACTTACACAGGAATATTCAGTGTAGAGTTTAAACATGGCACACCTAGTTACACAAGATTATTCATTGTAGAGGTTAAACATGTTACACCTATTTACACAGGAATATTCAGTGTAGAGAATAAACATGGCACACCTAGTTACACAAGATTATTCATTGTAGAGGTTAAACATGTTACACCTATTTACACAGGAATATTCAGTGTAGAGCTTAAACATGCTACACCTAGTTACACAAGAATATTCAGTGTCGCGATTAAACATGGTACACCTAGCTACACAAGAGTATTCAGTGTAGAGGTTAAACATGCTACACCTAGTTACACAGGAATATTAAGTATACAGATTAAACATGGCACACCCAGTTACACAGGAATATTCAGTGTAGAGCTTAAACATGCTACACCTAGTTACACAGAAATATTCAGTATACAGATTAAACATGGCACCCCTAGTTACACAGGAATATTCAGTGCAGAGATTAAACATGGCACACCTAGTGACACAGGAATATTCAGGGTACAGATTAAACATGGTACACCTAGCTACACAGGAATATTCAGTGTAGAGAATAAACATGGCACACCTAGTTACACAAGATTATTCATTGTAGAGGTTAAACATGTTACACCTATTTACACAGGAATATTCAGTGTAGAGTTTAAACATGGCACACCTAGTTACACGGGAATATTCAGGGTAGAGATTAAACATGGCACACCGAGTTACACAGGAATATTCAGTATACAGATTAAACACGGCACACCTAGTTACACAGGAATATACAGTGTAGAGATCAAACATGGCACACCTAGTTACACAGGCATATTCAGTGTAGAGATTAAACATGCTACACCTAGTTACGCAGGAATATTCAGTATACAGATTAAGCATGGCACACCTAGTTACACAGGAATATGCAGTATACAGATTAAACATGGCACACCCAGTTACACAGGAATATTCAGTGTAGAGTTTAAACATGGCACACCTAGTTACACTGGAATATTCAGTGTAGAGATTAAACATGACACACCTACTTACACAGGAATATTCAGTGTAGAGAATAAACATGTTACACCTAGATACACAGGAATATTCAGTGTAAAGATTAAACATGCTACACCTAGTTACACAAGAATATTCAGGGTAGAGATTAAACATGGTACACCTAGCTACACAGGAATATTCAGTGTAGAGATAAAACATGGCACACCTAGTTACACAGGGATATTCAGTGTAGAGATTAAACATGACACACCTACTTACACAGGAATATTCAGTGTAGAGAATAAACATGCTACACCTAGTTACACGGGAATATTCAGTGTAGAGATGAGTATTCAGTGTAGAGGTTAAACATGCTACACCTAGTTACACAAGAATATTCAGGGTAGAGATTAAACATGGCACACCGAGTTACACAGGAATATTCAGTATACAGATTAAACATGGCGCACCTAGTTACACAGGAATATTCAGTATACAGATTAAACGTGGCACACCTAGTTACACAGGAATATTCACTATACAGATTAAACATGGCACACCTAATTACACAGGAATATTCAGTGTAGAGCTTAAACATGCTACACCTAGTTACACAGAAATATTCAGTATACAGATTAAACATGGTACACCTAGCTACACAGGAATATTCAGTGTACAGATTAAACATGGTACCCCTAGTTACACAGGAATATTCAGTGTACAGATTAAACATGCTACACCTAGTTACGCAGGAATATTCAGTATACAGATTAAACACGGCACACCTAGTTACACAGGAATATACAGTGTAGAGATCAAACATGGCACACCTACTTACACAGGAACATTCAGTGTAGAGAATAAACATGTTACACCTAGTTACACAGGAATATTCAGTGTAGAGAATAAACATGTTACACCTAGTTACACAGGAATATTCAGTGTAGAGATAAGCATGGTACACCTAGTTACACAGGAACATTCAGTGTAGAGATTAAACATGGTACACCTAGTTACACAAGAATATTCAGTGTAGAGATTAGTCCTGGCAACACCTCTTCATACGCACCTGTGTTAGAGAGTATGTTGTCTGTAGGTTGACATTTCTTGACCTTGAAGCCCTCCCTAGACAGCATCCAGGACACACCTCTTCGTTGGTATGGCCTAAGGTGGGGGATGAGGCTTGGGTGCTGCACTTCAACATCCGCAGTTATCTCCTCTTTATCATGTGTTGCTTTGACAACAGTGTACAGATTTTCAATATCATGCTTCCTTGAGCTGTTTTCCTGGTCATACACTGAAATACATACAACTTCAAACATTTCATCAAGAATACAGTGGAACAATATTTTTTTTAGTTCTACAATATCATATTGTGGTAGATTTTGATTGTACATAGGATTACTGTTGCCTTCTTGCTTTGAGCTAGGGTGAATTTCCCTTTAGCTCAGCGGTAGAATGTCTGACTTGGATCCTAGGTATCGCAGGTTCGATCCCCAGGGGAAGCACTCTATTTTCTTTCTTGTTACAAATGGTGTCTGTGGCCCTCCCTGTGGTGACAGGGAGTGAGAAAGTGGGTTGTGGTGTTCGAGGGCGAACACATTTAAAAAGGGGGGAGTAGTGTGGCAGATTTTAATTGTATATAAGATTACGGTCGCCTTTTTGCTAGGGGGAATTTCCCTTTGGCTCAGTGGTAGAGCATCTGACTATGAACCTTGGGATCGTGGGTTCGATCCCCGGTAGAAGCACACTATTCTCTTTCCTGTTACAATATATATATATATGAAAAGGACAGGAGTAATAGATAAACTGTTAAGTTGCCAGAAAAATTCAATTCAGTTAAAGATTTATATAGTTTATTACCAGTAATACAACTTGAACCAACTGAGTTTTGAGTCTGAAAAAAAAGGCTTGAGTAATTATATAATCATACGATATTACCTCCACTTTGTTGTTGAGTACTCACCAGGTGGAGCTAGTCTAAAGAAGTGAGCCATGACCACCTTCAGCAGAATGTTCTGTTTCCTCATTTTGATATGCTCACTCGGGAATTTTGGCTTACACAGTAAGGCCTCTCTAGCATGAATGGTCAGACTAAATCTAAATGTTGTTGGGTCATACTGACCAATAGTCACCACAACCATCTTTGAATTGCACTTATCAAAGACTGCCAGGACCTGTATAGAGGAAAACAGTGTTTAGAATACATGGGTCCTGTTTTTGTGGGTAATATGTGTAACTCAAATATCTAAGTTTTACTTGAAGTGATTGTGATCTGGTACTTACCTCTGTAGGAATATCTATGTCCACACACCAGGAGGTCAATAACCTGGCCCTTGATGGATTCTCATCATTCTCACCCTCTTCAATGTACAGCATACTTTTCCCTGTGACCTCACTGACATAAAGCCAGACCTCTTCCTGGCCCCTCAGCACACAGGTCCCCGGCTCTCCCATCAACCCTGGCAACAACTTCACACTGAACAAACCTAGCACTGTGTGCCACTCATTCTCCCTGAAGGGCAAAGATGGCATTACCCTGACCATGTAGGAACAGTACTTCAAGTTGTCATCAAACATGTCTTGCATCTGTTGTGTTGGGAACTGTGGTTGTTGTATGCTGTTTATTTCGGTAGAGTTTCCTCCTGTTTTACGATCAGGCTCCTGTACCTGTTGTGCCTCATGTAGGATGGAGGGGTCGCTGTCATCAAGTACAGACAGGGATCCCTCAGGGGCTACACCATCAAGCATGTTCCACTCCAGACAGAGCCGTTTGTCCTCAGATGCCCGCTGTGGGGCTGTCTGCTTTCTCTTACCCATTGTTGTGTACTCAGATCAAATCTGTTTTCCTATGTTGGTACCTGATCCAAAGAGTTACTTAATAATAAAGTGGTATACATGTTTATTATCATTATTATCGTTATTTAATAGCCCTTTTTTTTAAAACTGAAAGTTCAAACAATAGCACTTTCAAATGGAGCTAATAAAGTCTCATAGTTAGAACCGTTCAGATGCATTTGTGAATGAAAATGCTGGGGTAGAAATAAATTAAAAGTTATTAGTCAGCAGGGCTAATATTTTCCAATTTAACTAGTCCATGTGCAAATTGTACTAGAACCCATGAATATTATTCAACCACTAGTCCAGCTGGAGATTTCACTAGTCCCAGACTACTTGGTTACCCTTCTATTCTAGTCCTGAAATATATCAATATCAAAATGTAAACAATCAAAAAATATATTTTACTCTGGAATACTGAATTTGGATGCATTGATTTTGTTCCTTGTTACTGTTTGCATCTTGATATACGGATTGCCTCCCTTTGTCCAAATTTTTTTTTTTAAACTCTTTCATAAGCATAATCTATATTTGGGTATTGTGTCACCATTTACCAAGTTTTCACCAAGTTTGATAAACATGGAGGCATTTGCAGTGTTATATAGGCAGAAGAAAAGGAAATATGTGGGGATGTACAAATTTTCCCCATCTGGAAAACACTAAGGCCTATATAATTGTTTTGTTAGTACAGCCAATTTTTTATTGTAATTAATGAATATTACATTATTCATGTACGTCTATTAATTTTATCTTTGCATTAAGTCTATATTTATTTGAAAAATCATGACAATGTATTTATTCATTTTTTCCAAAAACATATACAGCCAATTTTGATGTAAATTTATTTATTTATTATTATTATTATTGCAAATATATATATTAAAAATAAACAGTCAATATTTTCATTGTAATATTAATGTACATATATTAAATGAATTTCCACAAACAAGTGACTGTCACCTTTTCGCTTTTCCCCACAATATTAAAATGCCAAAAACATCGCTGTAATATTTATTTAAAAAAATAATTACTGTGTCTACACTTTCATAATGTTGTTTCTATTTATTAAACATAGATAAACACAAACATGATTAAATATATTTTTAAAAAATAAGAATGTGTTCGTTATCAACTACGATGTACTGAGAAGACAAATATAGGGGACTGGGACGTCTAAAAATTTGCCATTCGCAAATAGAAACAAATAGAAAAATTAAGATAATAACATTAGTGCAAAAAGTACCTTGAGTATCTATTCTAACTAATAGACATATTATTTTACCTCTAAAATGATCCAGAAGTTTCCAAATTCTGCGCTAATTCACACGGTATTAAATCATTTGTTTACGCCTTACTTCAGCATTTATACAGTAAATATAAATTGCCCATCGGTTTTCAGAATTTATACGAAACAGAACGCATATATTTGTTGTCTTTTAAATCGATTGCATAACTAAAATTGTATGAAAAGGTTATATAGATTTCATGGATATTTGTTTTTTTTATCACAGCAGAAATTCCAATTTAAGAAAAAGCATGCCTCTTTGTGTTTCGTTACTTATGTTATTGTTCTCAAACCGAGGCTTGTTGTTTTGGTATCGGCCATTTTAAAAGTAATGCTACTGGATGGTAAGAGAATGAATGGTACGAATCAACGAACATCGCTTTTGTATATGGTGAATACTGGCCGGTTTTGAGACATTTTGATAGAACATTTTACTAAGAAATCCAACGCACTTTAATTTTTACCTTCATCAAATTCATTAGTGATTTGTAAGACACCAAAGCCATCGAAGCAGAATGGCTTGTGGTGCAACTCTGAAACGAAGTATTGAATTCGATCCATTACACAGTCCTGGCCAGACAACACCTAAAAGAAGAAGATGTATGCCGATGACCCTTTCTCCTTCAACTCCTCCAACGAAATATCATCAAATAAACCCTTCTCCGTTTGGGGAAGTGAGTCCAAAATTGACTTCGGGTAAGATATTTTTGACGGTTATGTGTTGTGTGCGGGTTTCTTTCACATTCCTGTAAGCAAACCGTTAAGAACTAGGCCTAACGTTATTTATTATTTTTCTATTGAAGCTATTTGTTGTAAATTAATGTTTGTTATTTTATATGCATGATATTCCCTATGACCAGTGAATCGACAGTCCATGGCTTCCGGAACAGACTGATCAATGTTGAACATACCACATATAAAATATGTTTGCAGTAGGCTAACTTATTTTGTCACAATGTTTTAAACGCCCTTAAATCGTTAGGCCTACATTTTGAAATTGAAATCGAAATCACACAACTGTCCTTAAGCTTCTTTGTTAGGGGCCGGTTCTGTCTTGGCAAGTGGATTTGTAAAAGCAATTGATCGCGTTCGATATTGAATTCCTTTAAAATTAGACATGTTACCAAATTTATCATCAGTAAATAATGTTGTGTCGCCCCAAATCTTGAAGGCCATAGGTTGTTCCACGGTAGACTGTTTCGCCCTAGTCTTTATCATCATTAGACTCGAGTTTGTTAGATTTGTTCATGGTCCACAGGTATCGTCTAGTCATGGGTTTCGCGCGTTATATATTTCCGCGCAGCCAATTTATCAAGCTATATCTCATTACTACGTAATTTGCCAGACACTACACAGAGATATTTTAGACATTTGGCCATCGTCTGTAAACCGACGCAAACATTACCGGATGTTTGTCCGGAAAACATAAGAATTAATCACTGATTAAAAAACATGCATGAATGTCAAGTTATGCTTAATGAATTTTTGATCTTGCTCAAAATAAACCCATATATGAAAAAACAGTGATATATTTCATTCACGATGGGGTCTTTTTTGTAGTCTGACAAACATAGTGTCGTCACATCTCCTCGTCAAATTTTTTCCACTTTCAAAGAGCCAAGGAGACATTCTTATATCGATAAACACTGTTTGCAATGAAACGTAAACCTTGCAATTGTAATGAATGATAATGAACTTCCAATTTTAAACAGAACAAAAGGAGGAATAACTTGCCATCAACCGAAATTGATACGAGACTACTGCACAACAACAAAAATAACAAATCCTATTATAATTTAATAAAATTTCATAAATTGAATCGTTTTGATAATTAATTTCAGGATTTTTTTAATTTTTTTTCACCCAACGAAAATTGTTCGTGTGGGTCACTATGGAGAATTTCGTTTTAGTGTATACAAGTTATCTTTCTTTGAACACTTAATCAAAATAGACACACAGAAACATATGACCGCTACTTCCGATTGGGAAAAAAATTGTAAAAATGTTGATTTTTTTTTTTTTTTTAAAGAGTTTATGTTGCTTGTTTTTTGTTTCCATTAGTATATTGTGTTCATATCTATTACAGTCATCCGTAATTTCAACAGTTTTCTACCTATATGGTAACAGAATCGCGGATGCTTCTTCAGTGCACGGAAACCAATAACACGAGGATACACCCGTAATAATCAAGATTGGTAATTCTGTCCCCTAATAAAACAACCAGTTCCAGAAAACATACAATTTTGTCAGAACCTTCATAGTAATAAGTATCACGTCGGGAGTAGTCTAAAATGACAGGAGATATTTTTTTCATTTAATTTGGTACATGATTTACCAAATATATCATGCAGTATAATTTTCATGAGACTTCATGAACCATCGGAAAATGGTCAAATTCTAGTTGTTCGGACACTGTGCTGTCCCTGGGATGACATGCTTAATCCCTAGTGGGTATTTATGTTGGGCATGTTCAATGTCAGTACAATGTTTCCACGATAGGAAACAAACTTACTTGTTCCTTCCCTAACATTATCATCAATGATGTCGGACACCCGAGTCATTTTCAAGCTGATCAGACTGACAATCGGAAATCTGAACGAAGACTGCCATTTTCTCTGACCTTGATGCTGATAAGCTTCTAAATATAATGAACCAATCAGCATTATTACCAATTCAAACCAGATTATATTCATTTAAGTGTGCTAGTGAGTTCTTCCTGCTGAATACTGTCATGTGAGGTTGACTTGACCTGAATCCTTCAGTATGCAAAAACAGTGACTTAACCCTATTTTGTTAAGGGCATATTCCAACGGCAATATTGTATTTTAGTATACTTTTTACCCTGAAAAGACCCTATTTTGTCTCATGAAAATGAACTTAGTTATTGTGTAATTTGTGTTTAAATTTCCCCAATCATAGTATTTACCAATTCATGATAATTGGTCCTGAAATGACCTAAAAGCAGCATTTCATTGACCTGCACTTATGCTCTTTGTTATGGTAAAATAGAAACTGAATCCATGAATTACTATACACATGTATATATGTGAAATATCAGTTGAATGATAGAAGTGTTTTTGTGCTTTTTAAAATATTTCCGAAAAACACTGAACAATTTATGATAACACAGGTGTAACCCAGTACCAAAAGGCGATTTTTATTTAAGATTAGATTATAAGAAACAGTTTTAATTAATTGATATTTAATTTTCAGAGCAAATTGCTACAAGTCTTGGTCTAGAAATCAAGAGGATGCAGAGAAGGAAACAGTTGCACTACCAATCATCTGGAAGCCAGAGTCCACCCAACATGTCTCCTCAACATGAGGCCTCTTCTTCACACTGCTCCACAGCTATGGAGAGTAGCAGTATATGTGCCTCTCCTTCCTCTTCTTCCACCTCACTATTTAGCGCACTGTCACCCAGTAAAAAGGATGCTCCACTGTTCACTTTCCGCCAGGTCAGTCTCATATGTGAGCGTTTGATCAAGGAGAGGGAAGATCAGGTTCGACAGGAGTACAATACCACACTGACATGTAAACTAGCAGGCAAGTATTGCTCATGTTTATCAATGAAATTGGTTAAAATTGAAAATAAAATAGTATTTCTTAGTTCTTGCCCAAAAACATGTGCATGCTACATATTGCAGAAGGTTTAATATCTAGATATGTATAAGGCTAAAACATAGTGTGTGTGTTCCCTGTTTCTGTCTGAAAAAAATAGGGTCAGCAACTTGGCAGGTAGGCTTTCCCAACGGATATCTTTCTGATTTTTGGCTTGCTTTTGACAAGTACCGCATATTGAGCAGGAAATGGTTAAATAAATATCCACTACAAGCTTTGTTTAAGTGTCGCATTTATGTAGTGTTTTTCTTCCTAAAATTAACAGCTGCCTGTTCCAACAAATATTAAAAAAATGTAGCAGCATGTTCATTGAAAATTTTCCTCATTTTCTTCATTTTGGGGGAAATAAAGCACATTTTGTAGGGGAACTGCTTATATTCGGCTGTAAATCAACATTAAAAAATGACTGGTATGTATTATGAGATGTTCATCATACTGTGTTGGAACATCTATGTTATATGGGATTTTATACTGACCATCTTTCCTTTTTGTTTGTCTTCAATATCAGGACGTTGGGTGATGTTCTTAGTGTTGATGTTGCATGATACATTGCATTTAGTTTCAATTTTACCCTTCTAAGACACCTCTATTCATGTGGACTGATAACCTCGATATGGAGATAGCAATATATTTTCTCATGTTACAATATACATCTCATCTCAGGACTCACAATATTATACATTTCACTGGTTTTCATAATTGGAACTGAATGATACAACAAACCCTAGCTATGTATATACCTACTCTAGAATTTTTGTGCCTAGATTTTTATTGACATTTATAATAGTGATATGCACTGCTAAAGTCAGTACTCCTGCTCTATATAAGCATGGTAAAAATATTTTCAAATTAAGAAGGTCTTGCCTACCGTATGTTTTCTGAGGATGATAGCAGAAACACAATGTTTTGGTCTTAGTTATCTGTTAACAACAACCGTTGGCTATCTGTTTCTACACCGTAATCCCTCAATACATGTATCAATATACAAGCATGTATTTACCTAGCTGCGGGAACCGTAGCTCCTAGGCCCTTTTTTTTTCTTTTTATTATTATTGTTATCGGACCATAGACCAATGGTCGATAACAATAAAAATGAAAAAAATGAAAAAATCGGGCCTAGAAGCTACGGTTCCCGCAGCTAGTATTTACCTTGGTATGTTGACTGCATGTGTTTGGTGCAGTGTTACTGCATGTGTTTGGTGCAGTGTTGCTGTGTTATGGGGAAGTGAGGCGTCGAGTGACACATTCTTAAGATGATGACGTTCAGACACATATTTGCTGCTTTGATATGTACACTAGTACTAGGTAGGATCAACAGATTCAACCAATACTACTATAAAATGTTACCAAATTTCAGCCTTATGTTAAATATAAGAACATATTTTTCATTCCATAACAATACTTTTGTCTTTCAGAACAATACGAGGCTTTCCTGAAGTTCAACCATGACCAGATTCACAAGAAGTTTGGAAATGCACCTGTTAGCTGTATGTATAATGTGTCATATTTGAATAAACATTTTATCAACTTAAAAAAATAGATTAGTAGTGTAGCACTACACCAAATAATTGATATCAATACACGATGCTGCATTTCAAAATATTGTATTGGGGGATATTTCAGTGATTCATTTGTTATAGTAAGGAGATTGGTTTGGTTGTCTTATCAAATAAAAACAATTGAAATGAGGGATAGTCCCTGAAATTAAGTAAAGTTCCCCATTTTTGTAAAGACTATAAATCATTAAGTAAACATTTCAAGCTCGTATATAATGTAAAGAAGATGATGTCTGTGATGCACTTATTGTCTCCTAATTAATTCCATAATATTTATTAGCCTTGCTGCATATTTTGTTCAGTTACATCTGGTTCAGATCAATGATTAAAACTACAGATATTAATATTATTGATTAAAGTAATAATTTCATATTTTTCCACAGATGTGTCTTGATGTGGAGTGGATGGTAGCTGAATTGTCCGTGTCCTTTTTCTGCTTGCAAGAAGAATTTGAAAGAATGATGAACATTTTTATGTTGAATATTTGTAACTTTAACGTAGTGCATGTAAAGGAAAATAATGCACTTGTTAGCCTTGCATGCTTGGGAAGGGATGAACAAATAGATTGGAGGCAAGTGCATTTATTGAATTCACTGAATTGAACGGCATTATTCATTAATGGATTTTTTTGTAGGAAATTCATTGTGTTGTGAAAAACGCTCATAATGAAAAAAGGGATGAGGTAGTATGCGTATCACTGGATAAACTTGTGCCACTGCCTGTTATAAAGTGTTTTGAGTTGCCGTTACAACAGCAATATGTTGTGACTGCTGGCCAGTGTTTCTGGAGGGACAATTAGTCACAAGTATAGACTGATACCACGTCCATGTGTGTTCGCAAATCAGACCTCTGGATCTATAGGATAACCTTACAATTACGCGGGTCTATATACTCTACCAAAGTCAGGTGGAGCCATCTCAAGTGTACTGTGTACTTTATTGTGTTTTATTGATCAGTGTTGGATTGTGTGATGGGACTACTATAGCTACGTGGTGGTACTTTTACAGCGAGTGGTAGCTAGGCCAATCTACACCTCCCTGCTTCTGTTTAGACACCTGTGTAAATATATATACCACTTTGTAATACAATAATAATAACTGTACATACATAGCCATAGTTATTATGCTGCATGTAAAACAGTAGTCCGCAGTTGATACAGATAGACAGATGTCTTCTGAACACTAGGAATATATGGTATAAGTTATTTGATTGGGAGAAATGAGGTGAGGAAGGATTGATCAGTGAATTGCCTTTGTATGGGTGTCTGGGCACAAATATTGTTGCTTTGGATGCCTTTTCAATCATTCAGTTTAATTTGTATCTTGTTTGCATTAATTATAATATTTCTACACTTTTAAGTTATATTTCATTTTAATTATTATTTAAGAGTTTTAGTTTAGCAAACACAAGTAGTGTTTTATTTTATTCCAAAGGGAAACGACTGTTTTCATACCATTATCAGGCAGTAGACTTATAATTGTGTAAATAAATCTTATTGTTGGACATAACTAAAATTGCAAATAAAATCTGATTCACACATGTTTTAGCAGAGTTTTTTGCCCAAATTACCAACTTTATACACCAATCGTGATCAATGCACGCAACTGGCTAAAATAAATATCCCCCCTGCATCCTCCTAGAGCCTATAACAATACGATATTGTGTTCCCTAATAATGTAATTAACAGTCAATAAAATCAAGAGGCCCATATAGGACTTGTGTTGTTCACCTGATTTGTTATGACTTCTTTAATAATGAATATAAGGTTAAAGATCCTTTATCTTTGTAAGTGACATACTGAATATGGTAATGCTGGACTTCTTGC
Source organism: Mizuhopecten yessoensis (assembly GCF_002113885.1). NCBI lineage: Eukaryota > Metazoa > Mollusca > Bivalvia > Pectinida > Pectinidae > Mizuhopecten > Mizuhopecten yessoensis. Next base: position 56,055 of record NW_018479966.1, on the reverse strand, counting down.
TTCTTCAGATGTTATCACTTCTGATATAATCAATTTAACATGCCCGACCTCTGGTAACCTTGATAGTAAATTGAACTCCTTTACTTTCACAAGCTATATATACATGTACATATACATAATAATGAATTTTTGACTCCTACTTCAATTGATTTGAAGAAGTTTGCTGTTTTTTTATTACAAACAAAATGTACATGTATTGATCCCTGTGACCATAAAGGTAGTCGAAGCAATTTTCTTAAATAAAATTGACAGCCTGTCATGATCACTACTAGCAAGTAACAACATTACTGTAGGCAATATGGTTTAAAATGAATCTTGATTTCCTCTCTAGGACCCCACCTACTGCCCCAAGCTGGGTCACACCTCCATATGTGCAGCATTAGAGAAGTCCCCATTGCTCCAATGATGCTCTATATGTTCAAACATGTCGATCCGTTCTGGACTAGTAGCTTTAGTCTTTAAATGAAAACAATGACCGGCATATGGACGACAGATGTTTCTCATTGGTTGTAGCATATAGGAGTTTCTTCCCTTTATTCGCATCCTGAGGCCATTTTACTGAAACTTGTCTGAGGTCTACTAATTTGAATAGAAGCAGTGCGTTGCGATGGAAACATACATTAATGCATACGAACAATATTTCACTTTGTATGCTTATTTTTAAGGTCAATGGAAAACTACTAACACACTTCCATGTAAGACGATCAAACGTAGATAACACTCAGTTCTAAAGTATTGCAGAAGATAAGACAAGTGGCTTAAATCTAACGATCCACCAACATGAAGCTGCTGTTGTATACCATTACTGCCGTCTGTTGTAAGTTTTAACAATACCACATTTGTTGTACATTAGTCGTTAGGTATTGTTAATGCTAAACTGGTATCGGTCAATGTCAGTGAGTTATACATTACAGTGCTGGCTGTAAGTGAGGCATGTACCAGCGAGCACAGTTGTTCGACCACTAGATGTAGCGACGGTTATCATCAGCACTGTAACACCCAAACGGAGACATGTTATTGTAAACCTACAGGTAAGCTCCCTGTACTAGCACAAACCATCCTCTCTGGGTCGTACCTAAATGTAGTAGTAATATTATACCCGGACCAATATCGTCAGAATTAACGTTGACACAGCTGGGTCGAACCCACAACACGTCTAGCTAACGTCACTCACTTTGTAGATGCATATCAATATTCTTTATACCAAACTGTCAATTCCAAAAATGTTCGTTCATTTTTCATAAAATGTATACTAGATGCACTTTTCATTTCTATTACAAGTTGATATTTTGGGCGCGTGGTTCTATAAATAAAACGCGAAATACCTTCAGGGTTACGTAGGCCCTTGAACTGGCGTAACTGTACTCTGAAAGGGACCCTTCGGTATTTTGGCTAATAGTTGGGAATAAACGATCAATATCGACAGAGAAGAAGACATATTTCAAATATTTTGGAGTCAAAACAGGGTTATGATTAAATTTCTTCTCCAAACTAGCATGAGTTTTGATAAAATATACTTTCTAAAATGATATCCAAATAAATAGCGCAATACGTAAATCGGGAAAGTTTTGTTTTGGTCATTATTTTTACCTTTAAATTGGCCATGTAACGATTATCAGCAGCCATCAAAGCTTACATACAGTTAAATTGCCATAAAAGTATTTTCAAATGAAAAATGTATACATAAAAGTACTTCTTTGCATTGAATGACAATTTCTTGTGCCGTTTTGCCATAAGAGTGTCCCGATTTAGGCACAGTGACGGTAGGATGAACCAAAAAGTACGGACGGTTCTCGCACACAATCGAGTGTGTATGGACAGTTGTACACACAGGCGCCGAACAGGTCTAGGACGGCCCACACCTAACAGCTGAGAATAAGCCCACACGAACACATGTCTAGGGCGGAGACTGTCATGTTCGGATGGCCTCCATACAGACAAGTCTTGGACGACCTCACAGTGATATGTACGTCCGTCCGTCCGCGCACAGACATGTCTAGGACGAACACACATTGACATAAACAGGCGCCCGCATCCATACAGGTCAAGAACGAACCTATATATATATTATATACGGACGGTCTCCACACAACCAAACACGTTTAGAACAAACCTACACATGAACGGACGGTCTCCTCACAAACATGTTCAGAACAAACACACATGTACGGACGGTCTGCACACAAACATGTTCAGAACAAACACACATGTACGGACGGTCTCCATCCAAACATGTATACAACAAACACACATGTACAGACGATCTTAACCACAAACATGTATAGATCAAACACACATGTACGGACGGTCTCCATACAAACATGTATAGAACAAACACACATGTACGGACGGTCTCCACACAAACACGTATACAACAAACACACATGTACAGACGATCTTAACCACAAACATGTATAGATCAAACACACATGTACGGACGGTCTCCATACAAACATGTATAGAACAAACCCACATGTACGGACGGTCTCCAAACAAACACACATGTACGGACGGTCTTTATCCAAACATGTATACAACAAACACACATGTACAGACGATCTTAACCACAAACATGTATAGATCAAACACACATGTACGGACGGTCTCCATACAAACATGTATAGAACAAACACACATGTACGGACGGTCTCCAAACAAACACACATGTACGGACGGTCTGCACACAAACACACATGTACGGACGGTCTCCATCCAAACATGTATACAACAAACACACATGTACAGACGATCTTAACCACAAACATGTATAGATCAAACACACATGTACGGACGGTCTCCATACAAACATGTATACAACAAACACACATGTACGGACGGTCTCCATACAAACATGTATGGAATAAACATACATGTACGGACGTCCCCACACAAACATGTATAGAATAAACATATATGTACGGACGTCCCCACACAAACACACATGTACGGACGTCCAAACACAAACATTTATAGATCAAACACACATGTACGGACTATCTCCACACAAACACGTATACAACAAACACACATGTACGGACGGTCTCCACACAAACACGTATACAACAAACCCCCACATGTACGGACGGTTTCCGCACAAACACGTATAGAACAAACACACATGTACGGACGGTCTTCACACAACCACACACGTATACAACAAACACACATGTACGGACGGTCTCCACACAAACACGTATACAACAAACCCCCACATGTACGGACGGTCTCCTCACAAAAATGTATAGAACAAACACACTTGTACGGACGGTTTCCGCACAAACACGTATAGAAAAAACACACATGTACGGACGGTCTTCACACAACCACACACGTATACAACAAACCTAAATGTACGGACGGTCTTCACACAAACACGTATACAGCAAACACACATGTACGGACGGTCTCATCACAAACACGTATAGAACAAACACACATGTACGTGAACTTCACTTGATCAACAGTAAACTAAAAGTTTTGTCGAACCTTCATTACACTTTCTTAGATCAGAGTGAATACAATGTTATTCGTGTTCTGGTCAATAACGTGTTCCTCGGACTTCCCTTTTTCATTGTACATTCACCCGTTAGCATAGAGTTATATTTCGGAAGGGAGATAACGTTTCCTATTTATGGGCCTCAACTTATTTAATTCTCAGACATTTCAGGACTCTAATTCTCGAAACCATAGAACGCGTGAAACAGTATCGATTGCCATATTTACATTTTGTTTTTGTTACAGATGTTTGTAATGATGATGCTGATTGTCCTTCCGGTCACATGTCAGGCTGTGAGCCGTTCGGAGCTCTCTGCCAGCATCATAAGTGTCAATGTCATCATAACTAAGATACGTGATCAGCGTACTGTCAGAGGCGAACCAAGCCTCGTTCGTTGTACACTCTAATTTGGCATTAAACTTCTGGAAAATGATTCTAGTATTGTCATAGCGTCAGGAATCTGTTGGCAAACAAAGATACTATACTTAAATCATTACTAACATGTATGTCGACATAATATACAAATAACAATGACCACCCAACACTTCCGTCTGCATTGCTCAATTAACGATGCCTTCCCATACTTCCGTCTGTGTTGCTCATTTAGAACAATGACCACCCCATACTTCCGTCTGTGTTGCTCATTTAGAACAATGACCACCCTACACTTCCGTCTGCATTGCTCAATTAACGATGCCTTCCCATACTTCCGTCTGTGTTGCTCACTTAAAACAATGGCCACCCCATACTTTAGTCTGTGTTGCTCAATTAACGATGCCTTCCCATACTTTAGTCTGTGTTGCTCATTTAGAACAATGACCACCCCATACTTTAGTCTGTGTTGCGCATTTAGAACAATGACCACCCTACCCTTCCGTCTGCATTGCTCAATTAACGATGCCTTCCCATACTTTAGTCTGTGTTGCTCAATTAACGATGCCTTCCAATACTTCCGTCTGTGTTGCTAACTTAAATCAATGGCCACCCCATACTTTAGTCTTCGTTTCTCATTTAGAACAATGACCACCCCATACTTTAGTCTGTTTTGCTCATTTAGAACAATGACCACCCCACACTTCCGTCTGCATTGCCCAATTAACGATGCCTTCCCATACTTGAGTCTGTGTTGCTCATTTAGAACAATGAACACCCCATACTTTAGTCTATGTTGCTCATTTAGAACAATGACCACCCCATACTTTAGTCTGTGTTGCTCATTTAGAACAATGACCACCCCATACTTTAGTCTGTGTTGCTCATTTAGAACAATGACCTCCCCATACTTTAGTCTGCGTTGCTCATTTAGAACAATGACCACCCCATACTCCCGTCTGCATTGCTCAATTAACGATGTCTTTCCTTACTTCCGTCTGTGTTGCTCATTTAAAACAATGGCCGCCCCATACTTTAGTCTGTGTTGCTCATTTAGAACAATGAACACCGCATACTTTAGTCTATGTTGCTCATTTAGAACAATGACCACCCCATACTCCCGTCTGCATTGCTCAATTAACGATGTCTTTCCTTACTTCCGTCTGTGTTGCTCATTTAAAACAATGGCCACACCATACTTTAGTCTGTGTTGCTCATTTAGAACAATGACCTCCCCATACTTTAGTCTGCGTTGCTCATTTAGAACAATGACCACCCAATACTTCCGTCTGCATTGCTCAATTAACGATGTCTTTCCTTACTTCCGTCTGTGTTGCTCACTTAAATCAATGGCCACCCCATACTTTAGTCTGTGTTACTCATTTAGAACAATGACCACCCCATACTTTAGTCTATGTTGCTCATTTAGAACAATGTCCTCCCCATACTTTAGTCTGTGTTGCTCATTTAGAACAATGAACACCCCATACTTTAGTCTGTGTGCTCATTTAGAACAATGACCATCCCATACTTCCGTCTGTGTTGATCATTTAGAACAATGACCAACCCATACTTCCGTCTGTGTTGCTCATTTAGAACAATGACCACCCCATACTTCCGTCTGTGTTGCTCAATTAACGATGTCTTCCCATACTTCAGTCTGTGTTGCTCATTTAGAACAATGACCACTCCAAACATCCGTCTGCATTGCTCAATTAACGATGTCTTCCCATACTTCCGTCTGTGTAGCTCATTTAGAACAATGGTCACCCCATACTTTAGTCTGTGTTGCTCATTTTAAACAATGGCCACCCCATACTTTAGTCTATGTTGCTCATTTAGAACAATGACCATCCCATATTTCCGTCTGTGTTGCTCATTTAAAACAATGGCCACCCCATACTTAAGTCTGTGTTGCTCATTTAGAACAATGGCCATCCCATTCTTCCGTCTGTGTTGCTCATTTAAAACAATGGCCACCCCATACTTTAGTCTATGTTGCTCATTTAGAACAATGACCACCCATACTTCCGTCTGAATTGCTCAATTAACGATGTCTTCCCATACTTCCGTCTGTGTTGCTCATTTAGAACAATGGCCATCACATACTTCAGTCTGTGTTGCTCATTTAGAACAATGGCCATCCCATACTTCAGTCTGTGTTGCTCATTTAGAACAATGGCCACCCCATACTATTAGTTACACGGATTTTTGGCAGGGTATACGGGATGGTATGACCCTAAATCCTGTAGGGTCATACCATCCCGTATACCCTGCCAAAAATCCGTGTAACGAATTTATTTCCCCTTTGAGTCTTTTATAATAAAAGCAAAGAAAAATAACAAGCACAGTACCTCATTTAGTTTCGTTTTATCAAATTCCTCGAACTGTTTTTCCTGATTCTCCCTTTTAAATACGTCCTCAGCATGTTTGCCGCTCGTCTGTTCGACTTTTGTGTGTTATGTGGCACATAGTTAGCCCTTTTGGCGAGTATTTCCTCATCAGTATGCGAAGCGAAACGTTTTGCCATTTTGTAAACAGCGAAGCAGACGACGAATGCGAGTTGTCTCCCGATGCCCGGTCGCAAGATACAAAGACACGTGACCCGTATACCACTTGTAAAATCACGTGATTCCACCGTATTACTGCTGAGAATCACGTGACATGACCGTATACCCCGTGAGATTTTCGTATACCCCCTGAGATTTACGAATGCGGTTTGGTACACTGCAGTTTTTAACCAATCAGATTCCTAGATTTTTCTCAAATGACCACCCCATACTTCCGTCTGTGTTGCACCCACAGAACAATGCCAATCCATAGGTTTGCTCATTTAGAAGGATACTTCGTTCTGTTTTGCTCGCGGAGAACAATACCCATCTCATACTAAATATTCCGTCTGAGTAAGCTGTTTCATAATTCACCATTAAAGTGATAACTAGGACGTTCAAACAATGCCCTCACTGTCACTGTCATTATGTCACTGTCATTATGTCACTGTCATTATGCGCAGTAAAGTCCAATTACAAACAATGCCCTCATTGTCATTATGTCACTGTCATTATGTCACTGTCATTATGCGCAGTAAAGTCCAATTACAAACAATGCCCTCACTGTCATTATGTCACTGTCATTTTGTCACTGTCATTATGCGCAGTAAAGTCCAATTACAAACAATGCCCTCATTGTCATTATGTCACTGTCATTATGTCACTGTCATTATGCGCAGTAAAGTCCAATTACAAACAATGCCCTCACTGTCATTATGTCACTGTCATTTTGTCACTGTCATTATGCGCAGTAAAGTCCAATTACAAACAATGCCCTCATTGTCATTATGTCACTGTCATTATGTCACTGTCATTATGCGCAGTAAAGTCCAATTACAAATAATGCCCTCACTGTCATTATGTCACTGTCATTTTGTCACTGTCATTATGCGCAGTAAAGTCCAATTACAAATAATGCCCTCACTGTCATTATGTCACTGTTATTTTGTCACTGTCATTATGCGCAGTAAAGTCCAATTACAAACAATGCCCTCATTGTCATTATGTCACTGTCATTATGTCACTGTCATTATGCGCAGTAAAGTCCAATTACAAATAATGCCCTCACTGTCATTATGTCACTGTCATTTTGTCACTGTCATTATGCGCAGTAAAGTCCAATTACAAATAATGCCCTCACTGTCATTATGTCACTGTTATTTTGTCACTGTCATTATGCGCAGTAAAGTCCAATTACAAACAATGCCCTCATTGTCATTATGTCACTGTCATTATGTCACTGTCATTATGCGCAGTAAAGTCCAATTACAAATAATGCCCTCACTGTCATTATGTCACTGTCATTTTGTCACTGTCATTATGCGCAGTAAAGTCCAATTACAAATAATGCCCTCACTGTCATTATGTCACTGTTATTTTGTCACTGTCATTATGCGCAGTAAAGTCCAATTACAAACAATGCCCTCATTGTCATTATGTCACTGTCATTATGTCACTGTCATTATGCGCAGTAAAGTCCAATTACAAATAATGCCCTCACTGTCATTATGTCACTGTCATTTTGTCACTGTCATTATGCGCAGTAAAGTCCAATTACAAACAATGCCCTCATTGTCATTATGTCACTGTCATTATGTCACTGTCATTACTGTAAAATATCACGATACGGATGGCTGATATAAATCGCAAATATAATTCAAAATTATACAATTCTGGACTTTTGTGCTGGTGCATATGATGTGATATGATCCTGAAAAAGTGACATTCGCCTCGGTCAATATCACTTTTTCAGGTTCATGTCACATCAAATTTACCAGCATAAAAGCCCATAACTGTTTTATCAATGCGTCAACGATTAATAAAGAATAAAAAACTCAAGGTTATGATTTTTTTTCAAACGAGTCTCGGTGTAAAATGTATCCAGGGTTGAATCCAACAGTTCAGCATTGTAGTTTTTGAAGATATCGTCAAGGTTCTTTTCCTTAAGAATAGCATGGAGGACACGCACTGCGTGTTCGTTGGCCTTTTTGTGTGTGTTAAAAGCATCTTTTTCCTCAAGTAGAATTTAGAAATTTTCTGATGTAACGGAGGCGAAGCCTTCGCCATTAGTCATCTTCTGTTGTTGTCTGATAGATCGCGTTCCGGTTTAATGCGCATGCGCTACGACAGTTTGCTGGGTAATTTCCATATAGTCTACATTCATTTTTGAGAACTGGTCACCTGTATTGGATCCGGCCAATGTAATCATACTTATTAACACACATAATATAACATTTTGTCACTATCACAACTACTAGCAATATCCTCACTGTCATTATGTGCAGTATAGTCCAAGCGATGCCTTCTCTGTCATTGTGAGCAGTTAGTCCAACTATGAGCAATGTCTTCACCGTCATTATTTGCAGTTAGTTCAACTGAGAACAATGCCTTCACCGTAATTATGTGCAGTTACTCCAACTATGAGCAATGTTTTCACCGTCATCTGCAGTTAGTCTACTTATGAGCAATGTCTTCACTTCGAGTATGAGCAGTAAGTCCAACTATGAGCAATGTCTTCACCGTCATATGCAGTTAGTCCAACTATGAGCAATGTCTTCACCGTCATGTGCAGTTAGTCCAACTATGAGCAATGTTTTCACTGCGATTATGAGCAGTTAATCCAACTATGAGCAATGTCTCCAACTCACCGTCATGTGCAGTTAGTCCAACTATGAGCAATGCCTTCACCGTCATTATGTGCAGTTAGTTTAACCATAAGCAATGTCTTTTCTGCGATTATGAACAGTAAGTCCAACTATGAGCAATGTTTTAATTGCGATTATGAGCAGTTAATCAACTATGAGCAATGTTTTCATTGCGATTATGAGCAGTTAATCCAACTATGAGCAATGTTTTCATTGCGATTATGAGCAGTTAATCCAACTATGAGCAATGTTTTCATTGCGATTATGAGCAGTTAATCCAACTATGAGCAATGCTTTCACTGCGATTATGAGCAGTTAATCCAACTATGAGCAATGTTTTCAACTCACCGTCATGTGCAGTTAGTCCAACTATGAGCAATGCCTTCCCCGTCATTATGTGCAGTTAGTTTAACCATAAGCAATGTCTTTTCTGCGATTATGAGCAGTTAATCCAACTATGAACAATGTTTTCACTGCGATTATGAGCAGTTAATCCAACTATGAGCAACGTCTTCACCGTCATTATGTACAGGTAGTCCAACTATGAACGATGTGTTCATCGTCATTATATGCAGTTAGTCCAACTATGAACAATGCCTTCACCGTCATGTGCAGTTAGTCCAATTATGAAAAATGTCTTCATTGCGATTTATGAGCAGTAAGTCCAACTATGAGCAATGCCTTCACCGTCATGTGCAGTTAGTCCAACTATGAGCAATGCCTTCACCGACATGTGCAGTTAGTCCAATTATGAAAAATGTCTTCACTGCGATTATGAACAGTAAGTCCAACTATGAGCAATGCCTTCACCGTCATGTGCAGTTAGTCCAACTATGAGCAATGCCTTCACCGTCATTATGAGCAGTTAGTCCAACTATAAGCAATATCTTCACCGTCATGTGCAGCTAGTCCAAGTATGAAAAATGTCTTCACTGCGATTATGAGGAGCAAGTCCAACTTTGAGCAATGCATTCACCGTCATGTGCAGTTAGTCAAACTATGAGCAATGCCTTCACCGTCATTATGTGCAATTAGTCCAACTATAAGCAATGTCTTCAATGCGATTATGAGGAGTAAATCCAACAATGGGCAATGTCTTCACCGTCATTATGTACAGTTAATCCAACTATAAGCAATGTTTTCACTGCGATTATGTGCAGTTAATCCAACTATGAGCAATGCCTTCACCGTCATTATTTTCAGTTAGTCTAACTATGAACAATATGTTCATCGTCATTATATGAAGTTAGTCCAACTATGAGCAATGCCTTCACTGCGATTATGAGCAGTTAATCCAACTATGAGCAATTCGTTCACCGTCATGTGCAGTTAGTCCAACTATGAACAATGCCTTCACCGTCGTGTGCAGTTAGTCCAATTATGAAAAATGTCTTCACTGCGATTTATGAGCAGTAAGTCCAACTATGAGCAATGCATTCACTGTCATGTGCAGTTAGTCCAATATGAGCAATGCCTTCACCGTCATGTGCTGTTAGTCCAACTATGAGCAATGCATTCACCGTCATGTGCAGTTAGTCCAACTATGAGCAATGCCTTCACTGCGATTATGAGCAGTTAATCCAACTATGAGCAATTCGTTCACCGTCATGTGCAGTTAGTCCAACTATGAACAGTGCCTTCACCGTCGTGTGCAGTTAGTCCAATTACGAAAAATGTCTTCACTGCGATTTATGAGCAGTAAGTCTAACTATGAGCAATGCATTCACTGTCATGTGCAGTTAGTCCAACTATGAGCAATGCCTTCACCCTCATGTGCAGTTAGTCCAACTATGAACAATGCCTTCACCGTCATGTGCAGTTAGTCCAATTATGAAAAAATGTCTTCATTGCGATTTATGAGCAGTAAGTCCAACTATGAGCAATGCATTCACCGTCATGTGCAGTTAGTCCAACTATGAGCAATGCCTTCACCGTCATGTGCTGTTAGTCCAACTATGAGCAATGCATTCACCGTCATTATGTGCAATTAGTCCAACTATAAGCAATGTCTTCACTGCGATTATGAGCAGTTAATCAAACTATGAGCAACGTCTTCACCGTCATTATGTACAGTTAATCCAACTATGAGCAATGTTTTCACTGCGATTATGAGCAGTTAATCAAACTATGAGCAATGTCTTCACCGTCATTATATGCAGTTAGTCTAAATATGAGCAATGCCTTCACCGTCATTATTTGCACTTAGTCCAACTATGAACAATGTCTTCACTGTCATTATTTGCAGTTATTCCAACTATGAACAATGTCTTCACTGTCATTATTAGCAGTTGATCCAACTATGAACAATGTCTTCACTGTCATTATTTGCAGTTAATCCAACTATGAACAATGTCTTCATGCAATTAGTCCAACTATAAGCAATGTCTTCACTGCGATTATGAGCAGTTAATCAAACTATGAGCAATGTCTTCACTGTCATTATTAGCAGTTAATCCAACTATGAACAATGTCTTCATGCAATTAGTCCAACTATAAGCAATGTCTTCACTGCGATTATGAGCAGTTAATCAAACTATGAGCAATGTCTTCACCGTCATTATTTGCAGTTAATCCAACTATAAGCAATGTCTTCACTGTCATTATTTGGAGTTAATCCAACTATGAACAATGTCTTCACCGTCATTATTTGCAGTTAATCCAACTATAAGCAATGTCTTCACTGTCATTATTTGGAGTTAATCCAACTATGAACAATGTCTTCACCGTCATTATTTGCAGTTAATCCAACTATAAGCAATGTCTTCACTGTCATTATTTGCAGTTAATCCACCTATGAACAATGTCTTCACTGTCATTATTTGCAGTTAATCCGACTATGAACAATGTCTTCACTGTCATTATTTGCAGTTAATAAAACTATGAACAATGTCTTCACTGTCATTATTAGCAGTTGATCCAACTATGAACAATGCCTTCACTGTCATTATTTGCAGTTAATCCAACTATGAACAATATCTTCACTGTCATTAACTATGAGCAATGTCTTCACCTCACCGTCATTATGTGCAGTTAGTCAAGCTATAAGCAATGTCTTCACCGTCATTATGTGCAATTAGTCCAACTATAAGAAATGTCTTCAATGCGATTTTGAGGAGTTAATCCAACAATGGGCAATGTCTTCACCGTCATTATGTACAGTTAATCCACCTGTAAGCAATGTTTTCACTGCGATTATGAGCAGTTAATCAAACTATGAGCAATGTCATGTGCAATTAGTCCAACTATAAGCAATGTCTTCACTGCGATTATGAGCAGTTAATCAAACTATGAGCAATGTCTTCACTGTCATTATTTGCAGTTAATCCGACTATGAACAATGTCTTCACTGTCATTATTTGCAGTTAATCAAACTATGAACAATGTATTCACTGTCATTATTAGCAGTTAATCCAACTATGAACAATGTCTTCACACTGCGATTATGAGCAGTTAATCCAACTATGAGCAATGCCTTCACCGTCATGTGCAGTTAGTCCAATTATGAAAAATGTCTTCACTGCGATTTATGAGCAGTAAGTCCAACTATGAGCAATGCATTCACCGTCATGTGCAGTTAGTCCAGCTATAAGCAATGTCTTCACCGTCATTATGTGCAATTAGTCCAACTATAAGCAATGTCTTCAATGCGATTTTGAGGAGTTAATCCAACAATGGGCAATGTCTTCACCGTCATTATGTACAGTTAATCCAACTGTAAGCAATGTTTTCACTGCGATTATGAGCAGTTAATCAAACTATGAGCAATGTCTTCGCCGTTATTATGTGCAGTTAATCCAACTATGAGCAATGTTTTCACTGCGATTATGAGCAGTTAATCCAACTATGAGCAATGCCTTCACCGTCATTATTTTCAGTTAGTCCAACTATGAATAATGTGTTCATCGTCATTATATGCAGTTAGTCCAACTATAAGCAATGTCTTCACTGCGATTATGAGCAGTTAATCCAACTATGAGCAATATGTTCACCGTCATGTGCAGTTAGTCCAACTATGAACAATGCCTTCACCGTCATGTGCAGTTAGTCAGTTATGAAAAATGTCTTCACTGCGATTTATGAGCAGTAAGTCCAACTATGAGCAATGCATTCACCGTCATGTGCAGTTAGTCCAACTATGAGCAATGCCTTCCCCGTCATGTGCTGTTAGTCCAATTATGAAAAATGTCTTGATTGCGATTATGAGCAGTAAGTCCAACTATGAGCAATGTCTTGACCGTCATTATGAGCAGTTAGTCCAACTATAAGCAATGTCTTCACCGTTATGTGCAGCTAGTCCAACTATGAAAAATGTCTTCACTGCGATTATGAGCAGCAAGTTCAACAATGAGCAATGTGTTCACCGTCATGTGAAGTTGGTCCAACTATGAACAATGCCTTCACCGTCATGTGCAGTTAGTCCAACTATGAACAATGCCTTCACTGTCATTATTTGCAGTTAATCCAACTGTAAGCAATGTCATTATGTGCAGTTAAACAGTTATACATGTCAATCTTGTTTACAAATCTTAAATATTGTTATATCCCGTGTATTTTCCTTAAAACCTTCACCGTCATGTGCTGTTAGTCCAATTATGAAAAATGTCTTGATTGCGATTATGAGCAGTAAGTCCAACTATGAGCAATGTCTTGACCGTCATTATGAGCAGTTAGTCCAACTATAAGCAATGTCTTCACCGTTATGTGCAGCTAGTCCAACTATGAAAAATGTCTTCACTGCGATTATGAGCAGCAAGTCCAACTATGAGCAATGTGTTCACCGTCATGTGCAGTTGGTCCAACTATGAACAATGCCTTCACCGTCATGTGCAGTTAGTCCAACTATGAACAATGTCTTCACCGTCATGTGCAGTTAGTCCAATTATGAAAAATGTCTTCACTGCGATTTATGAGCAGTAAGTCCAACTATGAGCAATGAATACACCGTCATGTGCAGTTAGTCCAACTATGAGCAATGTTTTCACTGCGATTATGAGCAGTTAATCAAACTATGAGCAATGTCTTCACCGTCATTATTTGCAGTTAATCCAACTATGAACAATGTCTTCACTGTCATTATTTGCTGTTAATCCAACTATGAACAATGTCTTCACTGACATTATTTGCAGTTAATCCAACTATGAACAATGTTTTCACTGTCATTATTTGCAGTTAATCCAACTATGAACAATGTCTTCACCGTCATTATTTGCAGTTAATCCAACTATGAACAATGTCTTCACTGTCATAATTTGCAGTTAATCAAACTATGAGCAATGTCTTCACTGTCATTATTTGCAGTTAATCCAACTATGAACAATGTCTTCACTGTCATTATTTGCAGTTAATCCAACTATAAGCAATGTCATTATGTGCAGTTAAACAGTTATACATGTCAATCTTGTTTACAAAACTTAAATATTGTTATATCCCGTGTATTTTCCTTAAAACCTGTATCATTCTCTGCTCTTACTCTACCATGATGTATTTTCTACATATGCGTTTCCTTTTTGACAATGGATAAAACAACAAACTATCTTGGTGCTGTTACGTCATTATGTGCAGTTAGTCCAACTATGAGCAATGTCTTCACCGTCATTATGTGCAGTTAGTCCAACTATGAGCAATGTCTTCACCTCACCGTCATTATGTGCAGTTAGTCCAGCTATAAGCAACGTCTTCACCATCATTATGTGCATTTAGTCCAACTATGAGCAATGTCTTCACCGTCATTATGTGAAGTATAGTCAGACTAATAGCTTTGATTTCCTTGTCATTTTTGGGTATAGTAGTCCAGCTGTGAGGAATGCATTTTATCTCCTTTTTAAAGTTAAGTCAGGCAATAAATGTTTCCGGCATGGGATCGGTTCCAAATATTTTACTGTAAAAGAATATCTTTCATATGATGTTGATCTTTAAACAAAGTATCTGCCCAATGCCTGCAGTTGTTGTTGTTCAGAAGTCAGCGTTTCATTACACGACAATATAGAATTGCAATTTAAAACAAGATGTTTCATCTTAAAAAGATTAATTTACAATTATTTTTTCAGTCAGCTTTTCATTACACGACAATATAGAATTGCAGTTTTAAACAAAATGTTTCATCTTAAAAAGATTAATTTACAATTCTTTTTCAGTTGAATTGTATTTTTACATTTGATTGGTCATCGGAATAATTTGAGAAAGTACAAACATGATATAGCGACGCTAATCTCAAAATACAGTAAGGTTATCGCCTGATTATACTTACACCTACATGGTAATTGTTGAAAAAATCGATGCGTATAAAGTATCGAGATGTTTCCTATCTGACACAATCAAACATATATTGGCTTTTCCTGAAAAGTCTTGTGTGACAATCTATAAATACAACCTTCTGTCGAAAATGTACATGTTCTCTCACCAAATTCTATTGTTTTTATCAGTCAATACATTAAGCAGGGGTATTTTTACATGACATGTTTTAATATTCCATTTAATGTATTATGGTGAGGACCATTACAGTCAATTAACTGTTATACGATAACATTACAGTCAATTAACTGTTATACGATAACATTACAGTCAATTAACTGTTATACGATAACATTACAGTCAATTAACTGTTATACGATAACATTACAGTCAATTAACTGTTATACGATAACATTACAGTCAATTAACTGTTATACGATAACATTACAGTCAATTAACTGTTATACGATAACATTACAGTCAATTAACTGTTATACGATAACATTACAGTCAATTAACTGTTATACGATAACATTACAGTCAATTAACTGTTATACGATAACATTACAGTCAATTAACTGTTATACGATAACATTACAGTCAATTAACTGTTATACGATTTTGTTTTATAAGTACAGTTGTATCTTAACATGTTTATTTTCACGAGTTCAAGTTGGCATTTAATTGGACGCTGTTACAAAAAGTATATTAATAGTATGCTCATGGTGGTCTAGTGATTTCATAGAGTTTTAAATTAAAAACAAACCACCCTTCCCGGTAATACATATTGCTTGTTCCCTTCCCGGTAATACATATTGCTTGTTCATATCCCGGTAATACATATTGCTTGTCCCCTTCCCGGTAATACATATTGCTCGTTCCCATCCCGGTAATACATATTGCTTGTTCCCATCCCGGTAATACATTTTGCTTGTTCATTTCCCGGTAATACATATTGCTTGTTCCCTTCCCGGTAATACATATTGCTTGTTCCCATCCCGGTAATACATATTGCTTGTTCCCATCCCGGTAAAAAATATTGCTTGTTCCCTTCCCGGTAATACAAACTGCTTGTTCCCTTACCGGTAATAAATATTGCTTGTTCCCATCACGTTAATACATATTACTTGTTCCCTTCCCGGTAATACATATTGCATGTCCCCATCCCGGTAATACATATTGCTTGTTCCCATCCCGGTAATACATATTGCTTGTTCCCATCCCGGTAATACATATTGCTTGTTCCCATCCCGGTAATACATATTGCTTGTTCCCTTCCCGGTAATACATATTGCTTGTTCCCTTCCCGGTAATACATATTGCTTGTTCCCTTACCGGTAATACATATTGCTTGTTCCCTTCCCGGTAATATATATTGCTGGTTCCCTTACACTATTGTTAATCCCACGTTTCCTTTCAGAGTTACTTCCCTTCCTCCACTGATTATTTCAAATTGCTGACAGTCACTGAGGACGTCATCGCAGTTATTTTGTTGTATACTGCTGTTTTCCTGAAAAAAATTACTTCATATCCTTAATTGATAAAAATGTATTTGACTGCTTTCAGTTGGGTTTAACGACAAAATATTTACATTGCAAACACAGACGATACATGGGTTAATGTTTTTTGGTTGGTTACACACTATAAAATCACTTGCTATTTCACAATTTAGTAATCTTTTCATTACACTGCAACATTTTTCGTTATTCAAAATATAAATGTAGTATCACTTGTATTTTTAAAATAAATACTAGGAGCCACTCAATGCATGTACAACCTATATACAAGTGTGTTTGTATTTTAAACGGCAGAGCAGAAAAGAAATTTAATATAGGGACACTCCAGAAAAATCTGACGTGAAGTATTGCAAACAAGTGCCATTTTGTTTAGTTTTCATGTGATCTTCTTTTAGATTTACAATATAAAGAAAGTTTACTTGACTTTGAAGTACATCACAGGTGCGCTGCTCATTTAGAGAATTACAAATCATCTAAGATACACAAAGGACAAACTCAAATTGGCAATACTTGAAATGACAACAAATACCTGTTTTACAATCATTGCTGCAGCTCGCCATGCGTTATTTTGAGATTTATGTAAATACACTGGCCTCTTATACTGCTGTGAGAGTACCAATAAATCGTATTGTCGCTCTCAACGATACCGTACTAATACATACCTCAGCCGTTCACCAAATACACCGCTAAAAATGTCAGATTTATGTAAAAAAATGTTTCCCAAAAGGTGTTAAAAGAGCAATTTGATCGGAGAATTGATGTAGTTAAATAACCATAAAATGTATATTGCGTAACTTTTCTGAACTTAGTACTATCGCCAGGTGGCTGTACCGAATATACACATTATATATTAGGTACACACACCAAAACGGCTGTACCGTAAATACTGTTATAATAGGTACACACACCAAACCGATGTATCGTAAATACCGTTATAATAGGTACGATACTGTAAATACCGTTATAATAGGTACACACAACACACCACTGCACCGTAAATACAGTTATAATAAGTACACACAACAAACAACTGTACTGTAAATACCGTTATCAAAGGTACACATACTGTAAAAACTGTTATTATAGGTACACACAACAAACCACTGTACTGTAAATACCGATATCAAAGGTACACATACTGTAAAAACTGTTATTATAGGTACACACAACAAACCACTGTACTGTATATACCGATATAATAGGTACACACAACACACCACTGTACTGTAAATACCGTTATCAAAGGTATACACAACAAACCGCTGTACCGTAAATACCGTTATAATAGGTACACACAACAAACCACTGTACCGTAAATACCGTCTTAATAGGTACACACAACAAACCACTGTACTGTAGATACCGTTATAATAAGTACACACAACAAACCGATGTACTGTAAATACTGTTATAATAGGTACACACAACAAACCGCTGTACTGTATGTACCGTTATAATAGGTACACACAACAAACCGCTGTACTGTATGTACCGTTATAATAAGTACACACAACAAACCGCTGTACTGTAAATACTGTTATAATAGGTACACACAACAAACCGCTGTACCGTAAATACCGTTATAATAGGTACACACAACAAACCACTGTACCGTAAATACCGTCTTAATAGGTACACACAACAAACCACTGTACTGTAGATACCGTTATAATAAGTACACACAACAAACCGATGTACTGTAAATACTGTTATAATAGGTACACACAACAAACCGCTGTACTGTATGTACCGTTATAATAGGTACACACAACAAACCGCTGTACTGTATGTACCGTTATAATAAGTACACACAACAAACCGCTGTACTGTAAATACTGTTATAATAGGTACACACAACAAACCGCTGTACCGTAAATACCGTTATAATAGGTACACACAACAAACCACTGTACCGTAAATACTGTTATAATAAGTACACACAACAAACCGCTGTACTGTAAATACCGTTATAATAGGTACACAACAAAGCACTGTACTGTAAATACCGTTATAATAGGTACACACAACAAGCCACTGTACTGTAAATACCTTTATAATAGGTACACACAACAAACCGCTGTACCGTAAATACCGTTATAATAGGTACACACAACAAACCACTGTACTGTAAATACCGTTATAATAGGTACACACAACAAACCACTGTACTGTAAATACGGTTATAATAGGTGCACACAACAAACCACTGTACTGTAAATACCGTTATAATGGGTACACACAACAAACCACTGTACTGTATATACCGATATAATAGGTACACACAACAAACCCCTGTACTGTATATACCGATATAATAGGTACACACAACAAACCCCTGTACTGTATATACCGATATAATAGGTACACACAACAAACCACTGTGCTGTAAATACCGTTATAAAAGGTGCACACAACAAACCACTGTACTGTAAATACGGTTATATTAGGGACACACAACAAACCACTGTACTGTATATACCGTTATAATAGGTACACACAACAAACCACTGTACTGTCTATACCGATATAATAGGTACACACAACAAACCACTGTACCGTAAATACCGTCTTAATAGGTACACACAACAAACCACTGTACTGTAAATACCGTTATAATGGGTACACACAACAAACCACTGTGCTGTAAATACCGTTATAAAAGGTACACACAACAAACCACTGTACTGTAAATACCGTTATAATAGGTACACACAACATGGTTGGACAATGTTTGGAGAGGGCAATTTTAACAAAATCATGCATGGAAAACATTTTGGGCGACAATTCTAACAAAAATATCAATATCATTTTTATTTTATTGATGGACAACGTTTGGAGAGGGCAATTCAAACAAAATCATTGATGGACAATGTTTGGGGAGGGCAATTCAAACGAAATTGGATGGACAACGATTGGAGAGGACAATTTAAACAAAATCATGGATGGACAACGGTTGGAAGGGGCAACTCAAACAAAATCACGGGTGGACGACAATGTTTGGAGAGGGCAACTCAAACAAAATTATGGTTGGACAACGTTTGGGAGGCCAATTTAAACAAAATCACTGAAGCGAAACGTTTGGAGAGGGT
The DNA here is from genome assembly GCF_002113885.1 of Mizuhopecten yessoensis. Lineage (NCBI taxonomy): Eukaryota > Metazoa > Mollusca > Bivalvia > Pectinida > Pectinidae > Mizuhopecten > Mizuhopecten yessoensis. The sequence goes on along the minus strand of NW_018479966.1, from coordinate 36,156 downwards.
AATTAAAAGAAATCATTGATGGAATATGTTTTGAGATGGCAATTCAAACAAAATCATGAATGGACAACGGTTTGAGATGGCAACTCAAACAAAATCATGGATGGACAACGGTTTGAGATGGCAATTCAAACAAAATCATGAATGGACAATGGTTTGAGATGGCAACTCAAACAAAAATATGGATGGACAACGTTTGGGGAGTGTAATTCAAACAAAATCATGCATAAAAAACATTTTGGAGAGGGCAATTCTAACAAAAATATGAATTGTGAAAACTTTTGGAGAGGGCAATTCAAACAGAATCATGGATGGGCAATATTTTGAGAGGGCAATTCAAACAGAATCATGGATGGGCAATATTTGGAAAGGGCAATTCAAACAAAATTATTGATGGACAACCTTTCGGAGGGCATTTCAAACAGAATCATGGATGGACAACGTTTGGGAGGTCAATTCAAACAAAACTATGGATGGACAAAGTTTGGGGAGGGCAATTCAAACACAAATATGGATGGACAACGTGTGGGGAGGGTAATTTAAACAAAATTATTGATTTACAACGTTTGGTGAGGGCAATCCAAACAAAATAATGGTTGGAAAACGGTTGGAGAGGGCAACTAAAACAAAATCATGGTTGGATAATGTTTGAAGAGGGCAATTCAAACAAAACTATGGATGGACAAAGTTTGGGGAGGGCAATTCAAACACAAATCAAAGATGGACAACGTTTGGGAGGTCAATTCAAACAAAATTGGAAGGACAACGTTTAAGAGGGCAATTTAAACAAAATCATTGAAGCGAAACGTTTGAAGAGGGTGATTAAAAGAAATCATTGATGGACAACGTTTTGAGATGGCAAATCAAACAAAATCATGGATGGACAACGGTTTGAGATGGCAACTCAAACAAAAATATGGATGGACAACGTGTGGGGAGGGTAATTTAAACAAAATCTTTGATTTACAACGTTTGGTGAGGGCAATCCAAACAAAATCATGGTTGGAAAACGGTTGGAGAGGGCAACTAAAACAAAATCATGGTTGGATAATGTTTGGAGAGGGCAGTTCAAACAAAATGATGGATTGACAACTTTTGTCGAGGGTAGTTCGAACAAAATTATGGATTGACAACGTTTGTAGAGGGTAGTTCAAACAAACATATGGATTGACAACGTTTGTAGAGGGTATTTCAAACAAACTTATGGATTAACAACGTTTGTAGAGGGTAGTTTAAACAAAATTATGGATTGACAACGTTTGTAGAGGGTAGTTCAAACAAAATTATGGATTAACAACGTTTGTAGAGGGTAGTTCAAACAAAATTATGGATTTACAACATTTGTAGAGGGTAGTTCAAACAAAATTATGGATTGACAACGTTTGTAGAGGGTAGTTCAAACAAAATTATGGATTAACAACGTTTGTAGAGGGTAGTTCAAACAAAATTATGGATTAACAACGTTTGTAAAGGGTAGTTCAAACAAACCTATGGATTGACAACATTTGTAGAGGGTAGTTCAAACAAACTTATGGATTGACAACGTTTGTAGAGGGTAGTTCAAACAAAATTATGGATTGACAACGTTTGTAGAGGGTAGTTCAAACAAAATTCTGGATTTACAAGGTTTGTAGAGGTTAGTTCAAACAAACTTATGGATTGACAACGTTTGTAGAGGGTAGTTCAAACAAACTTATAGATTGACAACGTTTGTGGAGGGTAGTTCAAACAAACTTATGGATTGACAACATTTGTAGATTGTAGTTCAAACAAAATTATGGATTGACAACGTTTGTAGATGGTAGTTCAAACAAAATTATGGATTGACAACGTTTGTAGAGGGTAGTTCAAACAAAATTATGGATTGCCAACGATTGTAGAGGGTAGTTCAAACAAAATTATGGATTGCCAACGTTTGTAGAGGGTAGTTCAAACATAATTATGGATTGACAACGTTTGTAGAGGGTAGTACAAACAAACTTATGGATTGACAACGTTTGTAGAGGGGAGTTCAAACAAAATTATGGATTGCCAACGTTTGTAGAGGGTAGTTCATACAAAATTATGGATTGACAACGTTTGTAGAGGGGAGTTCAAACAAAATTATGGATTGCCAACGTTTGTAGAGGGTAGTTCAAACATAATTATGGATTGACAACGTTTGTAGAGGGTAGTACAAACAAACTTATGGATTGACAACGTTTGTAGAGGGTAGTTCAAACAAAATTATGGATTTACAAGGTTTGTAGAGGGTAGTTCAATCAAAATTATGGATTGACAACGTTTGTAGAGGGTAGTTCAAACAAACTTATGGATTGACAACATTTGTGGAGGGTAGTTCAAACAAACTTATGGATTGACAACTTTTGGAAAGAGCAATTAAAATATAAATTATTTATATTTGCTTTTTGATTGGAAGGAAAAATCAGACCAAAGCACTGGTAGCCAGTGCGACAATTTAGGTAGACTAGAGGACAATTCAATCAACACAAGAGGCCATCTGTGAGGCCAAACCATAATTATATGCGCAGGAGAAATTGTTAAAAATGGATCAGTTTTACAACAAAAATATGTTGGACTGACAATTTATAAAACAAGTTAATAGCTTAGAAGTATAAATGAGCAGAACTGAATGTTCTTTTGACGTTGGTATAAAATGTATTTTTTTATGTTAGCTGACTTTCATTAAGTTTCGGGACACATCCAGGTGTAGCCACGTAGATATGTACGTTATGAACATCGACGTCGGAACATGACATTGGAGCAAGCGGTGAGAAAGACTGTCTGTAGGGAGATGACGTGGCAGCACGTGTCGAGTATTACTGTCTGTAGGGACATGACGTAAGAGCACGCGGTGATTAGGACTGTATGTAGGGACTTGACGTGGGATCACGCGGTGATTAGGACTGTATGTAGGGACTTGACGTGGGAGCACGTGGTGAGAAGGACTGTCTGCAGGGAAATGACGTGGGAGCACGCGGTGAGTAGGACTGTATGTAGGGACATGACGAGGGAGCACGCGGTGAGAAAGACTTTATGTAGGGACATGGCATTGGAGCACGCGGTGAGAAAGACTGTCTGTAGGGACATGACGAGGGAGCACGCAGTGAGAAGGACTGTATGTAGGGACATGACGAGGGAGCACACAGTGAGTAGGACTGTATGTAGGGGCTTGACGGGAGCACGCGTTGAGAAAGACTTATGTAGGGACATGACGTCGGAGCACGCGGTGAGTAGGACTGTATAACGGGGACTTGACGAGGGAGCACACGGTGAGTAGGACTGTATGTAGGGACCTGACGAGGGAGCACGCGGTGAGTAGGACTGTATGAAGGGACTTGACGAGGGACCACGCGGTGAGAAAGACTGTATGTAGGGACATGGCGTGGCAGCACGTGTCGAGTATTACTGTCTGTAGGGACACGACGAGGGAGCACGCGGTGGGTTGGACTGTATGTAGGGACATGACAAGGGAGCACGCAGTGAGTAGGACTGTAAGTAGGGATTTGACGAGGGAGCACGCGGTGAGAAACACTTATGTAGGGACATGACGTGGGAGCACGAGGTGAGTAGGACTGTCTGTAGGGACATGACGAGGGAGCACGCGGTGAGTAGGACTGTATGTAGGGAAATGACGTGGGAGCACGCGGTGAGTAGGACTGTCTGTAGGGACTTGACGTGGGATCACGCGGTGACTAGGACTGTATGTAGGAACTTGACGTGGGAGCACGTGGTGAGTAGGACTGTCTGCAGGGACGTGACGAGGAGCACGCGATGAGAAAGACTGTATGTAGGGACATGACATTGGAGCACGCGGTGAGAAAGACTGTCTGTAGGGACATGACGAGCGAGCACGCGGTGAGAAAGACTTTATGTAGGGACATAACATTGGAGCTCGCGGTGAGAAAGACTGTCCTTAGGGACATGACGAGGGAGCACGCGTTGAGTAGGACTGTATGTAGGGACATGACGTGGGAGCACGCGGTGAGTAGGACTGTATGTAGGGACTTGACGTGGGAGCACGCGGTGAGTAGGCCTGTATGTAGGGACAAGACGAGGGAGCACGCGGTGAGTAGGACTGTATGTAGGGACTTGACGTGGGAGCACGCGGTGAGTAGGACTGTAAGTAGGGACATGACGAGGGAGCACGCGGTGAGAAAAACTTTATGTAGGGACATGGCATTGGAGCACGCGGTGAGAAAGACTGTCTGTAGGGACATGACGTCGGAGCACGCGGTGAGTAGGACTGTATGACGGGGACTTGACGTGGGAGCACGCGGTGAGTAGGACTGTATGACGGGGACTTGACGTGGGAGCACACGGTGAGTAGGACTGTTTGTAGGGACTTGACGAGGGACCACGCGGTGAGAAAGACTTATGTAGGTACATGACCTGGGAGCACGAGGTGAAAAAGACTATTTGTAGGGACTTGACGAGGAACCACGCGGTGAGAAAGACTGTATGTAGGGACATGACGTGGCAGAACGTGTCGAGTATTACTGTCTGTAGGGACATGACGAGGGAGCACGCGGTGGGTTGGACTGTATGTAGGGACATGGCAAGGGAGCACGCGGTGAGAAACACTTATGTAGGGACATGACCTGGGAGCACGAGGTGAGTAGGACTGTCTGTAGGGACTTGACGAGGGACCACGCGGTGAGAAAGACTGTATGTAGGGACATGACGTGGCAGCACGTGTCGAGTATTACTGTCTGTAGGGACACGACGAGGGAGCACGCGGTGGGTTGGACTGTATGTAGGGACATGACAAGGGAGCACGCAGTGAGAAGGACTGTAAGTAGGGATTTGACGAGGGAGCACGCGGTGAGAAACACTTTTGTAGGGACATGACGTGGGAGCACGAGGTGAGTAGGACTGTCTGTAGGGACATTACGAGGGAGCACGCGGTGAGTAGGACTGTATGTAGGGACATGACGTGGGAGCACGCGGTGAGTAGGACTGTCTGTAGGGACATGACGTGGGATCACGTGGTGAGTAGGACTGTATGTAGGGACTTGACGTGGGAGCACGTGGTGAGTAGGACTGTCTGCAGGGACGTGACGAGGGGGCACGCGATGAGAAAGACTGTATGTAGGGAAATGACATTGGAGCACGCGGTGAGAAAGACTGTCTGTAGGGACATGACGAGGGAGCAGGCGGTGAGAAAGACTTTATGTAGGGACAAAACATTGGAGCACGCGGTGAGAAAGACTGTCTTTAGGGACATGACGAGGGAGCACGCGTTGAGTAGGACTGTATGTAGGGACATGACGTGGGAGCACGCGGTGAGAAAGACTGTCTTTAGGGACATGACGAGGGAGCATGCGTTGAGTAGGACTGTATGTAGGGACATGACGTGGGAGCACGCGGGGAGTAGGATTGTCTGCAGGGACATGACGTGGGAGCACGCGGTGAGAAAGACTGTCTTTAGGGACAGGACGAGGGAGCACGCGTTGAGTAGGACTGTATGTAGGTACATGACGTGGGAGCACGCGGTGAGTAGGACTGTCTGCAGGGACATGACGTGGGAGCACGCGGTGAGTAGGACTGTAAGTAGGGACATGACGTGGGAGCACGCGGTGAGTAGGACTGTATGCAGGGACTTGACTCGGGAGCACGCGGTGAGTAGGACTGTATGTAGGGACATGACGTGGGAGCACGCGGTGAGTAGGATTGTCTGCAGGGACATGACGTGGGAGCACGCCGTGAGTAGGACTGTCTGCAGGGACATGACGTGGGAGCACGCGGTGAGTAGGACTGTATGTAGGTACATGACGTGGGAGCACGCGGTGAGTAGGACTGTCTGCAGGGACATGGCGTGGGAGCACGCCGTGAGTAGGACTGTCTGCAGGTACATGACGTGGGAGCACACCGTGAGTAGGACTGTCTGCAGGGACATGACGTGGGAGCACGTGGTGAGTAGGACTGTCTGCAGGGATATGACGTGGTAGCACTCTGTGAGAAGGACTCTCCATCAGGATGTGTGGAGGACTCGTTATTTATAATCTGGAGGTAGCCAATGCCTCATTTGTGTTATACTGTGCGGTGGTGCTAGTTATTATCAAATTAAATCAGTGAATGTAACCTCATTCGGAATTGCCAGTTGACAAAATTGGTAAAGAACCTGAACTACTGGCATTTCGAATGTCGGTTCGAGATTCCATAGTACACTGTCCATTCTTATAGAACTCTATGACGTTGTTGAGATCTGTTTTCAAACCATTAGCCTTTACCCTGGGCTTGGGACTAACTACTTACGTATTCAGCACTGTGATTGTAAGAAATTTCCTATATTGACTCTGATCGCACTGAGGAGCTAAATATTATTGTGCCCACTCGTGTCAATGGCTAATGTCAACAATGTCACTGTGAGGAATGAATGGGAAGGCCCAATGATGACACCAGGGGTCGCATAACCTACGCCGAGATTTGGTGACGCACTGGTGTCCCGTCTTGTGTGGCCTCTATGTCACCTGTTCAATATTTTCTCACTTTAAAATTGTAAGGCACTTTTCTTTACTGATATTGCGATCAATATGTGAGGTTGATATATGGGACACATGATGTTCATAATTTTGAATGTTTTGATGACTTCTGCAAAACAAACAGGAAATATGACGTCAATGTCTTCGTTTGTTAAAAAACACCCTTAATTAAATAAGATCGGTGTTACTCAGTGATTGGTGTGATGTTTTCGTCATTCTCATACACTGTGACATATAATAACACATGCAGAACTTTCCCTTGACTTCCGGGCCTGGAGTTAATTAGCATTTGTAATCTCGCCTGTTTACAGGGTGGACGAGCAAGGAGAATTGATATTTGATTACGGTGGGATTTCCTCGGGGATTGTTTCCCTATCTGCATTAATTACCATATATAACGTAAACGAGGGTGGCGGTAGGTTTATGTCTGTGACCCGGTGACAATTCGGAGTAATTCATCAAGACACTTCCCGTTGGTCTATTTACAAAACAGGTAATCATCGAGCAGGAGAGATCATCGATACGGGGAATACAAGGATCGATCATCGACAGGGGACTACAAGGATCGATCATCGACAGGGGACTACAAGGATCGATCATCGATACGTCAACTATAATGAAAGATCATCGTCACGTGAACTACAATGAAAAGTCATCTACAGGTGAACTCCAATGAATGATCATCGACACGTTAACCTCAAGGATCTGTGACACATTGAACATAGCTTATACCTTAAAGTCATATCCTGTATTGAATTGAACACGGTATATACTGAACTGTCAGAATCTGTGACACATTGAACATTGTATATACTGAACTGTCAGAATCTGTGACCCATTGAACATTGTATATACTGAACTGTCAGAATATGTGACACATTTAACATTGTATATACTGAACTACTGTCAGAATCTGGGACACATTGAACATTGTATATACTGAAAAGGCACAATCTGTGACACATTGAACATTGTATATACTGAAATGTCAGAATCTGTGACACATTGAACATTGTATATACTGAAATGTCAGAATCTGTGACACATTGAACATTGTATATCCTGAACTGTCAGAATCTGTGACACATTGAACATTGTATATACTGAACTGTCAGAATATGTGACACATTGAACATTGTATATACTGAACTACTGTCAGAATCTGTGACACATTGAACATTGTATATACTGAACTGTCAGAATCTGTGACACATTGGAAATTGTATATACTGAACTGTCAGAATCTGTGACACATTGAACATTGTCTATACTGAAAAGGCAGAATATGTGACACATTGAACATTGTATATACTAAAAAGGTAGAATCTGTGACTCATTGAACATTGTATATACTGTAAATGCAAAATAAGTGACACATTGAACATTGTATATACTCAAAAGGCAGAATATGTGACTCATTAAACATTGTATATACTGAAAAGGCACAATCTGTGACACATTGAACATTATATATACTGAAAAGGCAGAATATGTGACTCATTGAACATTGTAAATACTGAAAAGGAACAATCTGTGACACATTGAACATTGTATATACTGAAAAGGCACATTCTGTGACACATTGAACAGTATATATACTGAAAAGGCACAATCTGTGACACTTTGAACATTGTATATACTCAAAAGTCAGAATATGTGACTCATTGAACACTGGATATACTAGAAAGGCACAATCTGTGACACATTGACCATTGTATATACTGAAAAGTCACAATCGGTGACACATTGAACATTATATATACTGAAACGGCAGAATATGTGACTCAATAAACATTGTATATACTGAAAAGTCACAATCGGTGACACATTGAACATTGCATATACTGAAAAGGCACAATCTGTGACACATTGAACATTGTATATACTGAAAATGCACAATCTGTGCCTCATCGAACATCGTATATACTGAAATGTCAGAATCTGTGACACATTGAACATGATTAATAATAAAAAGGGAACATCTTCGACATATTAAAAAAAAATGTTATACTGAAATGGCAGAGTTGTCAAATACTGTCAACTTTCTTTGTTAGGGACTTGATACTGTTTACCTGTTAGTACTATATTGTATCAGAGGGACCTGGTCATCGAGCGAATGTTTATGCTTTACCTGAGTTATATGTCAGGGACTTTGCCATCTTGGAAAGGGTCATGGTTTGGGCAAAACAGTTGAACTAGTTGCAGACACAGTGCTGTTAGGCAAACAGAAATCTTCGCGTGACGACATATTCCCTATCAGTAAACATCAACATTCACGTGATACAGAAGACTTCGACCAAATTCCACGCATATAGAAGCAGAACGAATTGGTCGGTCAGCGTAGGACAGTGAGTTGGTATATCGGGGATGTTGATATGCAGGATACGTGCTCAGAATAGTAAATATGTGAATAAATCGGAGCAGGGTGGCGCATCACGGGGTTGATCAACCTTAAGATGCGTTTTATATTCCAGAGTTTCGGTAAAAGATACGTTCTATTGTCTAGAGTTACTGTAATGACACCAGCGAAAGGAAGGAAAACCATGTTTAGTCATAAATATGTCTGCATAGAGTTTCAAAATGTTTAATCTGGTTTCCTTATTTCCTCTTTACTTATGAGAATCATGCTACAAAGACAATGGTTTTTATTTCATTTTGTTTATTTATTATGCAAATCACGATATAATAAATAGAGATTTTTTATAATATAGGGTTGAAGGAGGTTTGATTATGTTATATTTTTAAATATCACTGTAACATTAACTTGAAAAGACACGTTTTTATCTCGTAACATAAGAAACTGAACAGCACACACGTGACTACTACTTACACGTGTAAGAAACATACGTATTACTGCTTTCCACTGAGGTTTTATCAATACTTAACAAGAAATCAGTTAAACATTGTTATATATGTTAGGGATAATTCTGTTATAATGATTTGTGCTATTAATGCAATAATTTATATCTACGTCAATATTTTATTACTTTACAAATTAAACGAGACGATTGGTACAGGTTATAACACCCTCTACATGTGTACAACTACATTTTGAAAGTGACAGTACACGCAATAGAGACATTACTGTGTACCAAAACAGGAAATCACACGTCCTGGCCAGCTCGTCACTTCATTCTAGGTATCGAAAATGGTTTTCTCTTATACATTTGTAATTGATGTTACAAAAAATGATGTAAGACAGGACGGTTAAAGAGTAGCAGTGATCGGGAAGGGTACGACAGACAGAAATTGAAAGGATAGATGGATGCGTCTACGCCCGTTTAAAATATCTTACTCGCACGAATATAAAAGTGTGTACATTTTCAATCAGTTTTGTTTTCAGCTCTGGTCAAACAATTTTACTATGCACAAGAATTCTTAATAAACGTGATAATAACGACTCAGCCTATTATACATATAATCTCTTAAGGTGCTTTTGTCATTAATGTAATAATTTATGCTATTTATACAAATGCTTTGATTTTTATACAATAGTTACACAACTAATGTTATATATTATTTCAATAAGCATAATTAGTTATGCTATTTAAATAATAACTAATGTTATTTATATACTCAAGTTATGTAAATAATATTTATGTTATTTTTGCATTCAATAATAAACACAAATATATGTTATAAGAAAAAATGTTTGTTTCTTATATAACTATATAATCAAGTATGATCTTTATATAATTATTGATGCTGTTTATATAATTACTAATGTTAAATTCAACTACTCATGTTAAATAGCAATTATTTCTTTCATTTAAGGATTGACCTTCATTTTGACTGCATATACGGTAGTATGAACGCAGTTGGCAACGAACATATTCTATGGAGCGCGTAAACGCTCCATAAAGAATATGGTCGTTGCCAACTGCGTTCATACTACCGTATACGCAGTCAAACTGAAGATCAATTATTATATTTACATATTTTCCTACTATGATGGTACACTCAGAATAAAGCTAACTCCAATACATTTGCTTTTATAATGGTACAAAACCTCCGTAACGTGCGTAAATCCAAACAAACGAACAGCCTACAGCCTGCGAGCAGCGATAGATCTCCAACGTTATCATTATGACGTCACAATATAAATGACGTCATCAATAGGAAACAATGGTCTCCAAGGAATCTCACTGCGTATACGGTAATGTATACGCAGTCACGGTTTACACAGCTTCAATGGGAGCGAATGTAAATATATAGAGACTAATACATGCCTTTTTCCATATCATTCCCAGTATCAACCCGAGACTGCAATATCAGCCCAAGGGTTGTGTAATTATTTGTGTAATTTAAACTATATAATATTACTTATTTTGGTAATATAAATAATTGTTATGTTAGATAACTGAATAACTAGTGACGCTGTTTTAACAATACTGATGCTATAAATAAAAACCATTTATGTTGGTAATATGAATATTGATGTCATTAGTTAGGTATTATTTATATACTTTTCAATGCTATTTATATAATTACGACACTCACATAAAATATTTTATTGTAATAATGACTAGGTTATTAATATAATTGTTCATGTTGTGTATATAAATATTTATAACATTATTTATGCTATTTGAACAATTACTTATGTTGTTTATATATACAATTAATTAAGTGTTTTTTTGTACTATTGATATGATTATGCATGTGACTTAACTGTTTTTACATTTGTCCCTTTAAAAACACCCATTTGCTCTACCTAAAAAACAATGAGAATACCAAAGTGTAACGAACGTTTCCTACTACCGTCAACAAAACATTAATCCTCTCAAAAGGAGAACTGGGTAATCAAAGCTGAACAACAGAGTCCACGAATGGACAACAGATGACATATTTCCGAATGATATCAAAATTGTATTTCCGAATGATATCAAAATTGCGACATTTAAACTTGCCCGTACTTTTAATTAACCTGCGTCTCCAGAAAATCGGTACTGTTAGTTTGTTCGTCAGCAATATCAGTATTGACATATATCAAGGCATTTCTTAATATTCGAAGCAAGCTCCCGGAACCACTTCAACTGCGACACGTAGACGTTGTAGGTTGGAAGTTTCTATCAAGAAAGGAAAAGTTCACGGTTGGAATATTGGAATCGTCACGCGTATATATAGCTTAGTGGTAAGCCAACCCTGATCATATCTGTTTATATTTTTTTTACATAAGAAAACACATACCAAAAAATACAAAAATTATTTTAATAATTTCATTATCAAAATCACGTGGGTCCTCGCATTGCTTGTCTATCGAGACTGGACGATCTAATAACATTGAAAGAGGTTTTCTACTCATTGTTCATTAAATGTGATTGAGGATCAATACATATTTTTACTAATATGTCCTATATATCAAATAATAAGAGTTAAATTCATAAAAAAGTATTTCTGGCGTAGGCCAACCGTTTTCAAGTTAACGCAGTTATTAAGTGTACAGAACAATAAGGAATCAAATAATTGATTTAAGTTTCTTTTTGAAACAAAAACTATAAGATCAAGAAACCATACCTAATTAATGATATGTACAGTTGTAAGGTAAATTATATATTGCTACATTGTCTAATGATTATATGTACAGTTGTTATGGTAAATTATATATTGCTACATTGTCTAATGATTATATGTACAGTTGTTATGGTAAATTATATATTGCTACATTGTCTAATGATTATATGTACAGTTGTTATGGTAAATTATATATTGCTACATTGTCTAATGATTATATGTACAGTTGTTATGGTAAATTATATATTGCTACATTGTCTAATGATTATATGTACAGTTGTTATGGTAAATTATATATTGCTACATTGTCTAATGATTATATGTACAGTTGTTATGGTAAATTATATATTGCTACATTGTCTAATGATTATATGTACAGTTGTTATGGTAAATTATATATTGCTACATTGTCTAATGATTATATGTACAGTTGTTATGGTAAATTATATATTGCTACATTGTCTAATGATTATATGTACCTGTGCCTTTGTACACAGCATTCTCTTTGATCTGAATATTGTATGGCATGACATATTACGTAATTGGAGTGATTAGCGGATGAAAAAAAATGCTCAAGGCCTAATAAAGAACTTGAAGAACTTGAACTGTTGGTCGTGCTGTAAGTAAAACAGTGTGTTTAGTGTCCTCAATTTTAAATTCTTAAGGGATTATACGCTCGATATGGAAAATAACTTCTTTGTTATTTAAAGATAGTACATTTTCGATATATGTTAAAGTGGAATTGAAGGACCCGGAGAGAGTTGTGTTAACATTTCTGATAAGTTTGTCATAAAAGCAGGTCGGGCTGAAGGGCATAGTTCGGTCACATAGGAATACCTACGGCTTGCTGGGAAATCTTGTCACCAAACCTAAAAAGTTGTGTTCAACCAGGAACTCAGTCATCCTCACAATTTCACCTTCAGTTTAACTCTTTTTGGCTTTTGTCGTTTTATTCACAAATCGTTTTCCAAAATAGTTTTCAATCATATATTTATGTTTCCGTTCAGCTTTCTTGTAAAAAAAACACCCCAACTGCGTTCCTTCAGATAGGTATGAGGTATTTGTGTGTAAAGAAAGAAAAAGTGTTTGAGGAGAGGATGCTCAAGATTGATTAAAAAATCTTTCGAATCCTTCAAATCCACATTCCATTTATCCCACTTCAGGAGTATACAGTGTGACAATGCGACTGTAACCCTGGTTTAATGGTAATATAAGAATGCAATTCAGAAGTTTTAATAACGGTTTGGTTAAGCATCTAAAGGAGCCAGCGACAAAACGTTGTTAATACGGATTCTTGAGAAGTTTCGGATCTTATAAAATCACAATCATATTCTGACCATTAATGGGTGTTCGTATTCTGATTATTAAAGGGTGTTCGTATTCTGATTATTAAAGGGTGTTCGTATTCTGATCATTAATGGGTGTTCGTATTCTGATCATTGATGGGTGTTCGTATTCTGATCATTAAAGGGTTTTTGTATTCTGATCATTAAAGGGTGTTCGTATTCTGATCATTAATGGGTGTTCGTATTCTGATCATTGATGGGTGTTCGTATTCTGATTATTAATGGGAGTTCGTATTCTGATCATTAATGGGTGTTCGTATTCTGATCATTAATGGGTGTACGTATTCTGATCATTAATGGGTGTTCGTATTCTGATAATTAATGATGGGTGTTCGTATTCTGATCATCAATGGGAATGATACACCTTAGAACCAAACGTACAGACGATGCACAAACATCGATGTGGATCAATCTACTAGTGAGGTGGGAATGATAAACCTTAGAACCAAACGTACAGACGATACACAAACATCGATGTGGATCAATCTACTAGTGAGGTGGGAATGATCCACCTTAAACCAAACGTACAGACGATATCAAAACATCGATGTGGATAAATCTACTAGTGAGGTGGGAATGAACCACCTTAAACCAAACGTACAGACGACATCAAAACATCGATGTGGATCAATCTCCTAGTGAGGTGGGAATGATCCACCATAAACCAAACGTACAGACGATATCGAAACATCGATGTGGATCAATCTACTATTGAGGTGGGAATGATCCACCTTAGACCAAACGTACAGACGATATCAAAACATCGATGTAGATCACTCTACTAGTGAGGTGGGAATGATCCAGCTTAGAACCAAACGTACAGACGATATCAAAACGTCGATGTGGATCAATCTACTAGTGAGGAGGGAATGATCCACCTTAGAAACAAACGTACAGACGATATCAAAACATCGATATGGATCAATCTACTAGTGATGTGGGAATGATAAACCTTAGAACCCAACGTACAGACGATACACAAACATCGATGTGGATCAACCTACTAGTGAGGTGGGAATGATCCAGCTTAGAACCAAACGTACAGACGATATAAAAACATCGATGTGGATCAATCTCCTAGTGAGGTGGGAATGATCCACCTTAGACCAAACGTACAGACGATATCAAAACATCGATATGGATCAATCTACTAGTGATGTGGGAATGATAAACATTAGAACCAAAACGTACAGACGATATAAAAACATCGATGTGTATCAATCTACTAGTGATGTGGGAATGATAAACATTAGAACCAAAACGTACAGACGATATAAAAACATCGATGTGGATCAATCTACTAGTGAGGTGGGAATGATAAACCTTAGGTACATTGAAACAGCGAAACAAAAGTGTTCCTCATTGACCTCACTGTCACGGTCAGTTATAAACGGTGACTGTTGAGAACATTTATTGAATTCATTGTGTCGAAGTCAATAGAGATAGAAGGTTAATGAGGTAATATTTCTATAGAAGTATTGGGGTTATATTGTCACGTATGGCTTTTACGGCAGTCTATTTGTTAGGTGTATATAGAGATAGTGGTGAATATAGTCGTACTATCTTCCAAAGAGTTTTATCTGTTTATATAACGGTGATATTGTAAGAATTTGTTTTCGCAGCCTTTAAAAAAGATGGATACTGAAAGCACATGTTGAACAATTTGTTTTTAATTTTTTGATCTCAGATAACATTGTTATTTGAGTGTCCTCCATCAGTCACCGTAGTAGTAGTATGAGTCTACGTAGATCGCTGACAAGGTGTGGTTTGGTTTCATTTTGTTTAATGTCCTATTTGTAAATGGCAATGGCGTTTTGGCACTTTTCATAAAGGTGAGGCGAAAAAATGCCAAGTGTACGATTAGAGACCGGGGATGTGTTTTAATATCAAATATGCACTTTAAATAAAATCCAATTTGGTTATTTGTGTTGATGAAGTGGTGCGTTAATCAAGCGGTTATCTGTTGACAGTGTAACCAATGTGTCTGGGGTATACAGAACACAAGCACGTGGCCTTATGTTACACTGTGGTAATCTTTAATCTCTTTTAATCGTTTATAATCCAGGTAGTTTAATGAAAAATAGTTCATCAAGCACTTTGTCTGGAATACTTTTGGCGTTCTGAGGAGCTGAACTGTTCTGTTATTCCAGTTACCCGGAACTCGTTGATATCCGGGCCTGTTATAGCCTTGTTAGTTTGACCTCCTTCCATGTGGGGATTGAATACAATTTTAAGATAAAATCATAACATACTCTTACCGATACTAAATCCATGTCTGTTGCAAAATTGTTTCATAGTGAATATAACGTATACATTCAGTGTAAACGTAATATTCTATGATGTACGTGGAGTAGCTAAGCTTGGGTTGCTTCACCGTTCAACCATCGCGTGACAGAGTTCACCCCGAGTTATGTTTTTGTAATATTTGTTTCCGATAGCTGATCATTTTCAAATGTAACAACTTTACTTGGCAGATGTTCCGAATTCCGGATTGAGAGGGGGTGTCCCAGCTATGTTGGTTCGGACCTACAATTCCCCTCCCGTAAACATTTCGTTTATTACACAGCTGTCAACTGGCACTTGATTGAGGTAGTTACAGAACAGGTGTTTCGTCCACAGAAGCTATTTCAATTATTGCTTTCTCATACTGTCGAGTGTCCTCTAGTGTTCCATGTGTATGAATTTGGGTCAAGTAGATTTGTGAATAAAAATCTTGAAATATGATTGACACTTTACATATTTTATCAAAATAGTTGTCGCAGCTTGAGCTCGTTCTTGTAAAGGATGTGTCCAGTGAGGAAAACATCTTTGTAAAACTTAAGGTTGTGTCCAGTGAGGAAAACATCATTGTAAATCCTCGCGGTCCTCACTGTCATCATTACTGGTATATCACTTCTTACCTACCTACTTCAATTGTGGAGATAAAATGTTTAAAATGGACCGTATTTTCCTGATTTTCTTATTTAAGAGGTAACGATTGCGTTGCATAATTGAAAAACTCAAAACTGGTAATTTGTTCCAAGAATTATTTTCCATAATAAGAAAAACAAATAAAATACTGTATTTAAAATTCCATTTTTTCGCTATCAAATCAAATCTGATGTTTGAATCTACATGTATAACTACATCTGACGAAGTGCAGTGATTGGTGAAACCTATAGGGTCACCCTGCACGTGAGATTTGTACCTGATAAAAGGTAAAAGTTGGTTGATAGCGTTCCTGACATACCATAAACCTACTCGACTACGTCACTGCTGAGTCTTTGAAGAGATTACGTTTTGATCGTCAAGTGTTTTTAAATTTGCCTTTGAATTATGGTGACATATAATAAAGTACCTTGTTCAATTTACTTAAACAAGGAAATCTTAATTTATGTTATCCAAATATTTCTTATTTGGACAGTGTAGTTATACTGTTTTAAAAAAATGTTTGGTTTCGAAATGTGGTGATATATGGCATGCTTATGTAAAGAGACTCTATAACATTTCACGGATATTGGTATACATACAATGTATCACACGGGTGAGGTTTTGTAGAGAAACATTAATAAAATAAAGAAATATTCTATAAGAGTTTATTGTTCGGCATGTGGTATCCGTCATGTCGTCTTTGTCACATTTTATAACGCATGTCAGTAGCTGAGCCACAATGGTCACATTGTATAAAGCATGTCAGTGACTGAGACACAATGGTCACATTGTATAAAGCATGTCAGTGACTGAGACACAATGGTCACATTGTATAAAGCATGTCAGTGACTGAGACACAATGGTCACATTGTATAAAGCATGTCAGTGTCTGAGACACAATGATCACATTGTATTAAGCATGTCAGTGACTGAGACACAATGGTCACATTGTATAAAGCATTTCAGTAGCTGAGCCACAATGATCACATGTTTTAAAGCATGTCAGTGACTGAGACAAATGATCACGTTTCATAAAGCATGTCAGTGACTGAGACAAATGATCACGTTTCATAAAGCATGTCAGTGACTGAGACACAGTGATCACATTTTATAAAGCATGTCAGTGACTGAGACACAGTGATCACATTTTATAAAGCATTTCAGTGACTGAGACACAGTGATCACATTTTATAAAGCATTTCAGTGACTGAGACACAGTGATCACATTTTATAAAGCATGTCAGTGACTGAGACA